>NC_037680.1:93626249-93926249 GCF_003255815.1 Theropithecus gelada
AGATTATTCATTCATTCGATAAATACTTAGTGAGGACATACTACCTACCAGGCACTGTGCTAGGTGTTGAGATGTGGTGATCAGGGTGAATGAAACAGACACAGTCATTTTCCTCCTGGAATTTGCACTTTAGTGGAAGTGGGGGAGCACAATTAATTAATTACATTTACTTGAGATAAGTGTAGTTAAAGAAACAAGCAAGATCCAGAGACAGAGAGTAGCAAGGACTTATAGGATGATCAGGGAAGTCTTTTCCATGAAGGTGACATTTAAACTACATAGTGCTGATGTTTTGAAACTGAACCTGAGGATCTCAGAACTTTCCACTTCTCCCTCTGAAACAGAGGAGGTTTTGGTCCACAGGAGAGTCTAAAGGTTGATTCAATCAAAGTCTTTGGAGTTCAGATTAGCCCTCGCTATTAGCTAGAAGTGGGGATGGAAACTTAATACCCTTGAATTCACACACTTCCGGAAGTATTTATGACTACTTCTGGTTCTGACGGTAAGGTCAAGTGAACCAATTTGGTCTTATGAATATAGTTGTTATCCATATCCCTTGTTGAAAATAGAAGCAGGGTTGAATCAACGTAAAGAGGAAGTTGTTAAACACCATGAGAAACTTCCAAATCAGGTGTGTCATGGACTGTTTCTCTACCTGAGATACAGATGAGTCTGAATAAAATAATTGAGAAGTGGACTTAGATGAAAATGAAAAGATAGTAAAGATGATTTGTCACAAATTGTAGGGAACAAAATCCAACACCAGACTAAGAAAATAATACACTATGACAATGTGGGACCTATTACAAGAATGCCAGTTTTGCTCAGTTTTAGAAAGTACATTAGAGTAATATACTACATTAGTATAACTGAGGAAAAATGTGATTGTCTCCAGAGATGATGAAAAAGCCTTTGAACAAACTGAACACCTACTCCTAACAAAAGCACTCAAAAATGTACAAATTAATGGCTGTTTCTTTGGTGAGATAAGAAATATATAGTCTGATCTTAACACCAGTATCTGTGCTAATGAGAAAATATTAGGGGCATATTTCTTAAGATTAGAAATAAATAAAGAATATCCTCTCTCCGCTTTATTTGACATTGTACTGGAGATATTAGCCAATGCAATTAAACAAGGTAAATTAATTAAAGCTGTAAAATTTAGAAACAAATAAGTTAAACTGTCAATATTTGCAGATAATATGATAGTATACATGGAAAATTCAATAAATTATAAAATGAACTCAAGCAATAAAGTATTTTGCTAAATTTAGAAAAGATAAGAGAATTTAAAATTAATACTCAGAAATCAATAGTTCTTATATACAAAACCAAACACCAATTAGAGTGTATGATAGGGAAAACCTCATTTAAAATCCAAAGGGGAGAACTTTAAAGCTTCCTTAAAGAAACAAAAGTAGACTTGAACAAACAGAAAGACAATTTTTTTTTTTTTTGCTTAGGCTGTTTTGATATCATAAGGTTGCCATTGTTCTCTTAGCTAATTTATAAATTGACTACAATCCTAATAAAAATATCACATTAAAAATTTTCATAGTGAAATTGATACTAAAGTTATATGGAAAAAATAAATAAGGAAGAATAACTAGGGAAATGTTAGGAAATTAAAAAAGATCTACAATGAAAGATTAACTTTGCCTAAATTTAAAACGCATTCTAAAGTTTCTGTGATTGAACTAGTATGAACCTTGTGCGTAAGTAGAAAGACCAACCAGTGAAATAAAACATAATCTGAGAGAGACCCATACCCATATGAAAATTTAGTATATAATAAAAATGCAAGTTCTAATCAATGATAGTCATTCTTTTAAAGAGATACAATGCAATCCATACCTTAAACCATATAAAAGAATAAACCTCAAATGTATGAAAGGTAGTATATATAGAAAATAAAACCTTATAAATCCACAATTCTAGTTAGAAGAAAATATCATTAATTTCTGACTTGGATCTGACCTGGATCTAACTATAATTTGGAATCCTGTAATAATAATAATAATGATAATAGTAATCAAAATGATGATGAAGAATACAATTTGACTATGTAAAGTTTAGAAACAACAAATTAGAATGGCCAAAAATATTATCAGCAGTAAAGTTCAAAGCCATGTGACGAACTGGTAGAAAATGTTTCTATATCCCTTATATCAGAGATAAAAAGTTAATGCCCCCAAAGTATAAAGAATTTTTAAAATTGAGAATAAGGGGAAAACCAAAAACCAATAAAAATGGGCAAAATATATGTTCATATAATTTAAGTGGTCCCTAAATATACAAAAATATTTTCAACTTTCAAATATCCTTAAACATACAAACATATGTTCAAATATGCTTCTTACAATAAGGGATATGAAAATTAAATCTAATGAGATACCATTTTTCACCTATCAGAATGGTAAAAAAAAATTTTTAAACTTTTAATACACCATTGACAAAGCTGTGAGAAGAAATACTCTTAGTGTTAGGAGGAGTGAAAAATAATGCCACTCTTTGGAGAGGAAGTTGCAGTATCTAACACAAATACATATGCGTTTCTCTCTTGAGGTGGCAATCCCTATTCTAGAAGTTTACTCTGAAGCTACACCTCTAACAATATGAACATGAAAATACATGTACACAAAGTTATTCACTACAGCAATGTTTATAATTGCAAAATATTACAAACAACCTAAAATTTCCATACATCCTAGACTGAGTGTGTGATGATACATCCACTCAATAGAGCAGTATGGAGTTGCAAAACAAATGAGGAGGATCTTTATGCTTGCCACAGAGTGATTTTCAGGATATTTTAGTGAGTGGAAAAAGCAAAAAGCAAAAGAGTATTTCTGCAATGTATACTACACTACCTTTTGTGTAAAAAAGAATATATACAATGTATGCTATGCTACCTTTTGTAGAAGAGGGAGACAGACGAAAATAGACATATTTACAATATCTGTCTAATTTTGCTGGCAGAAGCACAGGAAGAATAAACCAGAAATGGATACAATTTGTGATCTATAGAGAATGTGGGGAAATGGGATGGAAAGGACAAATGGTGCGCGTAGGGGACGGCACTTCTTTGAATATACCTTTTGTGTCATTTTTAGTTTTGGAACCATGTTGACATTTTACCTACCAAGAAAAATCACTAACCATATCATAAATGAAGAACATTACCACACTGAACTAGGGAAAAAATTTAAAAACTAATACAAGTAACATTTGAATTCTTTGACTATAGACCATCAGACTAAATACAAAAGGAACCATAAACATATATTAAAATCTAGTTAACAGTTTTTGTCTTCTAACACATAGTGTTAGCAATTCAGAAACCACTTTATGTGAAATGTAGAAATGGGTGAGTGAGCAAATGCATAACTATATTAAGGATAAAGGAAAGCGGGTTTCTGACTGTTGAAGAAGACAATTAAAAATTTGTACAGAGGGCCGGGCACAGTGACTCATGCCTGTAATCCCTGCACTTTGGGAGGCTGAGGCGGCTGGATCTCTTGAGGTCAGGAGTTCAAGACCAGCGTCGCCAACATGGTGAAACACCGTCTCTACTAAAAATACAAAAATTCAGCTGGCCGTGGTGGCATGTGCCTGTAATCCCAGCTATTCGGGAGGCTGAGGCAGGAGAATCACTTGAACCCAGGAAGCAGAGGTTGCAGTGAGCCGAGATTGTGCCATTGCACTTCAGCCTAGGTGACAGAGTGAGACTTAGTCTCAAAAAAAAATAAATAAATAAAAAATAATAACGTACAGAGGAAAATCTCGAATGTACCAATAGTAATAGTCTTGGGTCAAAATTGTTGGTATTAGCAAAAACTCATGGTTTTATTAAATATATTAACATTTAATAAATAATATGTATTAATATGTAATTTCATACATATGTACATCTATATGTATATTATATGTATTATATGTATTTCTTTTTTATATATAACATCTGTGTGTGTGTGTGTGCACTCCTCCTGTCCTATAAATAGCTCTGTTCACTGAAGGAAACAATAGCACTTCGATAAAAACGAGCAAATCTAGTCCCAAGACCTTGTTTCTAAATACAATTCCTCAACAAAAAGAATCAACGTTTCTTGAAGAAATGTCTGATGCCATAGGCTGGTTGGAGCAAAGAAGGCCTAAGATGAACCTGAATTACCTTATTGTACCAGAAAAAAAAACTATGAAAAAGTGATGGAGATATATCAAAAAGACTCAGGATCCAGTGTGAGTGGCTCCTATTGAGCAAGTCCTGGAAATTTGAACAACAAAATCAATAACTGTTAGTTACACATTTTAACATGTTTAACAAAATAAGAATCTATGATTCCAGACGGATATAAATTAATGAGTGAATAAATGAATAGGTGATTGAGAAGAAAGGAAAGCTTTTCTTCACAATAGAATGCTAATTAATAAACATAAAAGGAACAATGGAGTTAGGAAAGAGTTAGAACATTACCATTTTGCAGCCATTACAATAATAATTAGTTTAGGTAAGAATCATGAATGGGTGATACATTTATGGAGAATGTTTGATGAGGAACTGGATATTACATAGCCTCACAGCGTTTCTCATAGGTTATTTACTAATTCTAGAGGAAAAATAATAACTTGACAGTAAGAAACATGTTGGACACCACCTTAACCAAACAATTCAAGTTATCATCAATAACAATGGGATAATCTGATGTCATGTGTTCCCCAGCAAACAGATGCAAAAGAGCATAGCATCACTTCTGTTATATTCCTGACAAAATTTTGCAACATAAATCTAATCAAAAGGAAAGAAAAGACAGACCCAATTGAAGGAGAGTCACATTAAATAATTGGTTTGAACTCTTCAAAATGCCAAGGTTATAGAAGTCAAAGGAAAGACTGGGGTAATACTCTTCTAACACTGCAAGTCTCAGCCTAAATCCAAAGGCCTGAGAACCAGGAGGGCAGACATCCAAGAGCAGGAGAGGACAGATGGCCTGGCTCAAGTAGAGAGTCAATTTGCCCTTCCTTCACCTTTTTGTTCTTTCTGTTCAGGCCCTGGAGGGATTAAATGATACCCAGCCTTCATTGTGGAAGGTAATCTTCATTACTCAGTCTGCTGATTCAAATGTTAATCTCTTCCAGAAACACCCTCACAGACACACCCAGAAATAATGTTTTAACAGCTAACTGGTCATCCCTTACCTCAGTCAAGTCCATACAAAATTAACCAACACAGAGCCAGAACATGCAATGACTTGGAAATAATTCAGTCATTGTTCAAGGAGTTACCTAGACTCTGTTTTAGGCTGGAAAGTAGGAGTGAGATATAAAATGCATACAGTGATCGGGAGGCTAGGAGTACTAAGAACTAGAAAGCTTTAACTCTTTCATGGCAATAATCAAATTCAAGATTGTTACTAGGAATAAAGTGTACAAGAGCAATATGTGAACTAAACACATAGTCAGAATTAGACTTTAGAGATATTTGTTGAATTGAGCTGAACCCCATAGCTCCCCATTGTTTATAGAGTGCCTACAACCTGTGGCCACTGCACTAGGCATTCAGGATTCAGAATGTTGAGAGGGCTATGAGAAGTAAGGTGGCTAAACATGGAACCAGAGAGAGTTGGCCCAGCTCCTTCATTTACAAATGAGGAAACTGATGCCCACAGTGAGACTGGCCTGGCCCAACATTACACAACCAGTTCATGGCAAAGCAAAGAGAAACACCTGTTTGGGTAATGAGATTTGCCTTTTATGTGCCCTGACCCCATTTTTACCACTAAGGATTGAGGAGGAATTGCAGTACAAAGAGACAAGAGATAGAAAGAATTTGAGCATTGCTGCTGCTATAGACCCTCCATCCAGCAAAGCCTTGAGAGATATATTGTACCACCGGGCTGGGACTGTAAACTAGTTCAACCATTGTGGAAGACACTGTGGCCATTCCTCAAGGATCTAGAACTAGAAATACCATTTGACCCAGCCATCCCATTACTGGGTATATACCCAAAGGATTATAAATCATGCTGCTATAAAGACACATGCACACATATGTTTGTTGCAGCACTATTCACAATAGCAAAGACTTGGAACCAACCCAAATGTCCATCAATGATAGACTAGAGTAAGAAAATGTGGCACATGTACACCATGGAATACTATGCAGCCATAACAAAGGATGAGTTCATGTCCTTTGTAGGGACATGGATGAAGCTGGAAACCATCATTCTGAGCAAACTATTGCAAGGACAGAAAACCAAACACCGCATGTTCTCACTCACAGATGGGAATTGAACAATGAGAACACTTGGACACAGGATGGGGAACATCACACACTGGGGCCTGTCGTAGGGTGGGGAGAGGGGGAGGGATAGCATTAGGAGATATACCTAATGTAAATGACGAGTTAATGGGTGCAGCACACCAACATGGCACATGTATACATATGTAACAAACCTGCACATTGTGCACAGGTACCCTAGAACTTAAAGTATAAAAATAATAATAATAATAATAATAAATATTCTACCACTGGGCTGCTAACTTGGCATGGGCTGAAAGAATCCACCCTAGAAGAAAATAGGCCATCAATGTGCACCTCTCCACATCAAAATGCAATTACTGAGCTTTTCTTAAGAGCTCAACACTGTGCTGGATGTTGTCCATGTTGATCTTCACAAATGCAGAAGCTGAATTACTATATGTTTATGTGATAAGTAAATATTGTATTATGCTTGCATTTGTCTTTGGTGAATATTGTTGAAGTCATTTACTTCTAGGGTTTCCTCCACAGTTTTTCTACTAGTCCATCACACTCTTCTTTTTGGCCCTATCTTTACCCATCCCCAGTTAGTTTCTTGTGGCAGGCTATGTGTGTGTGAGGTTGTGTGTGTATGTGTGTTTGTGCAAACATGGTTTTGTGTCAGTATACCTCAGAGTTATGAAAACAGTTTCTGCTCAAACAGTACCCGCACTTAGACTCCGTATTAGTCTTGGCTCAATTCTGTGAAAACTGGCCCTGAAGTCTGTGACCCCTCTTACTCACCTGTCTACCTCATCTCAACCAAAAGAATCCACTTCAAGAACACACAAGCTCTTCAAATATCTCAAGCTCTCTTTTTCATTCTGGTGTTGCAGGGTGTAGTGAAAAATGCATGAGTTTGGAGTCAAACAGATTCACGTTCCACTTCTGGTTGTATCCTATATTACCATTTGGAGTTGTTGGCAGTCTTAGGTGAACACAGGAGACAATTTTTTTTACAGTGACTGACACAGAGAGGTGAGCAAGAAATGTGAGTCTCTTATTTATTCCTAGTCCCTATGGCTTAACTTGTAGGGGGTAAAGACCAGTGGATCTGAATTTAGACTATTTACCCTCCCATGTATGGGGAACACACACACGTGCACACACACACCAGGCTGGAATTTCTTCAGTTTGTTCCTCCAGGTCTACTCTATACTTCATGGAAGCTGATCTTATGACTTACATCAATGGTTTCTCTTGTCCTCTGGCGTCTATTAGACTTGGCAAATGGGGAGTCCTAGCAGATCACTGAAGGGAGGACAGAAGTTGTAGTATTTATTCCTGTGATATTCTCTCCTGGTGTGTCACCTTGGGCTGTCTGCGTCCCTTGACAGAAGGTCACCCTCTTGTCAGGCATCACTTTTCACACAGCTCTCTCTGTTTCTGGGTTCCAACACCACTCCCTCTTCTTGACCCTTAACGCCTAGGGGTGATTATAGCTCCAGCTGTTATTAGCACAGAGTACTGCATGATCCCTTATGATTTCACTACACCCAGTAAATAGAACCTTTATTAAGCTTTTCCCAAATAACCCAATTTCAGTGCACTGTTTTCTGCTTAGACTTTCACTCACATACGTGCATGCACACACAAACACAAACACATACACACACACACGCATATTCATACCCATGTACTCTCTATATACGTGTACATCGAGTGCTATGGAATTTTTAGGGTTCTTTGAGGACAACTTTCTGGAAGAAGAATAATGGGAGATGTGCTCAGAGGCTGGTGAGAGTCTAATTGACCTGGTTGTGAGCACAATGGGAATGCTTTTCTGAACTTTCCATTTGCCTCCAACTCAGAATAACTGCTTAGTCAGCAACATGTCCCCAATTAACATGACAGATTTTTTGGACCACAGATCGCTTTGGGAATCTTATGTAAGCTGTGAAACTTCTCCCTTAAAAAATCTACATATTTAATTCTGTCTGTAATTTTAGGACTTCACATATCCCCAAAGGGCATTCATGATCCATCAGGGGTAAAGACTTGTTTTAAGTAAAGAAAATATTCACAGCCTTTGGAGTAGTAGACATCTCCAGAGAAAGTCTGGCATCCTTTGGTAACTCATGGCATTTATCACATTAGCTTTGCATGGAACAACCCCCACCCCGCAAGTCTGAGCATGCGGTTTGATGCTGCTTCCTTTCCGTTTTCACTCTGCTCTCTTGATTTTGGATTCTATGTATCAAAAAGGTACCTTTTCTAGGGTCATATGTCCACTTCTCAAGCTCTTGTCTTGCACTGGGAATTTGAGGGTGGACTATCAGAGTATAATGGAACAGGCAGGAAAGGATAGCACTAATTAGAGGATTTGATAGGCCTTTTGCTACTGACAAAGATTCTGTCCTCTATCATCCATGAGGTTTGGATTTGCATTTCTAAAAAATAGCTGTGTGTTTTGGACAATAGCCACTTCCTTTTTGCTCTTTTCTGGTCTCTTTCCTAAATGACTTTCCAGGATAGTACAAAATAAGCAATCTATTTAGAGGAACAAAACAAAGAACTATACCATTAGCATTAAAATATTTCTAGGGTAGTTTAGGTAACATAGAATTTGTAACTCAACAGTCTTCTATAATTCATCCCCAATAGCAGGCTATTGCATAACACATTGTTACCACCCATACCATTTTGTTGAGTAAAGGAATGAATGCACGGATGAATGAGAGGATTCTATTGTCTAAATAAACTTTGGAGGTGACTTAGTCTTCTCTTCCCTCTGATGCTTAGATCGTCTTTATCTCCCAGTTCAACATATATGCTCAAATGGTTCCTAGGTGCAAGGGATCTGGAAGTTATTAAAATGAAATAGATTTGGACCATGGCCTTAAAAATTTATTATCTACTAGGAGAGATGATATGAAAATCACTATAATACTACAGAGACAGTAAAAAGGAAAAAGAAATGTTTGCACTTAGTAATTATTCCACCATTGTTCCAAAAGTTTCAATTATAGGGAACTAAGTTCCACTACTAATAAAATTCAATATGCATTGTATGCTTACTGCATGCTAAATATATTACATCATTATAATATTTATATTCAGGTGTATACTATGATTGTACATATTTTACAAGGAAATTGAGGCTCATAGAGGTTAAGGAACTTGCTCAAGGTGACAGAGCGAGTAGGTGGTAGAAAAAAGACTTCTATATTCTGACCTAGTCCATATGTAAGCAGATTTATTGCTAGAAATATCTTGATGTTGCATTGAAAACTGCCTCTCCTTATTTTCCATTTGGAAAAATTCCACTCTCCCAAGCCAGAAAGACCAAGCCTTTCATTATTTGAAAAACCAATTAATGAGTTAAATTACATCAAGTTAGTTTAACAGTCAGAAATTCCCTGTTGTAATCATAGTTTAGGCTGCTACCATTTTGTCCCGATCATTGGCCCACACTGAGTTTTGTCTCTGATTCATCGCTTTCTTTCTTCTTGGTTTCATCCTCTGCTCCCAGAAATACTATGCTGAGTATTGATGCTGCAGCAACATATTAATTTTTATGTTTTCTGACTCATTTACCCCAAAGCCGTAGTGCCTCAAATGCCTTTGGGTTTGTGACCATTTTCTCTTTGGTTTCAGTCACTGTTTATCTGGTCGTATCTTTGTTCATTTAACAAATATTTGCTATGAATTCTAAGCCTAGTGGATAGGAAACGCTGCTCTGGTAAGGGGTACATGAAGAAAGACATCATTCCTTCCTCCAAGGAGATTAGTCTTGTTTGGAAGCTGGACAAACAAACAGTTACAATACAATTAATATAGGGTTAATGAAGAAATATGCCAACTATCAAGGGCAACCAAAGGGTACCCTTTCAGTCTGCCCCAGGGATGCTATGTAAGTCTTCACAGAGAAGCTGGTATTGGCGCTAAGATCTAATGGAGGACTAGGGGCTTTCTAGACAGACAATGGAGGCAGGACACTTCTGGAAGTGGAATGAAGCCTTGAGGTGTGAGACAGCATGTGATAGAGCATGGAGGGTTCAGGCACTTGGAGGAGTTGGGTATGGGGAGAAATACAGAGCGCCTGTGAGAGCCTGGGGCATGGCTGGAGAGGTAGGCAGGCCCCGGCTTGCGAAGGGCTTTATCTGTCATGCTGAAGGGCTAACTGCTGTTCTGGAGAATTTGCAGAGCCACTGAAGGATTTGAAGCAGCCTAATGTTAGGATTCGCTTCAGGTTTTAGAAAGTTTAGTCTTTTGGCCCGAGGGTGGGGAGGGAATAAAATAAGTGAGAGTGAAGGCATGGGACCAGTTTAAAGACTAGTGAAGCCTGATGAAAAAGAGATGAGAAGTCTAAAGTGGACAAGCAGCCGGATGCGGTGGCTCACACCTGTAATCCCAGTACTTTGGGAGGCCAAGGCAGGCGGATCACCTGAAGTCGGGAGTTCAAGGCCAGCCTGGCCAACATGGTGAAACCCCATCTCCACTAAAAATACAAAATTAGCTGGGCGTGGTGGCAGACACCTGTAATCCCAGCTACTCAGGGGCTGAAGCAGGAGAATCACTTGAATCCAGGAGGCGGAGGTTGCAGTGAGCTGAGATCACACCATTGTACCCCATCCTGGGCAAAAGAGTGAAACTCTGTCTCTAAATAAATAAATAAATAAATAACGTGGACAAGGAAATAGTGATGGGGGTGAGAAAACAATCTGAGAGACATTTGAGAGGTAGTGAGATAAGATTTGGTTACTGATTGAATATGGAGTGTTAGGAGGGAAATTTAGGATAACTCCAAGATTCTCATTTTGGGCAATCACAAAGCTACTGGTTACAGCAAAAGGAGGGGAAGAAAAGTGGTGGTGGGAGGGAGGCACGAGAACTTTGGTGCTGGCCATGTTCAGCTCCACCTCCTGTCTGCAAGTGGTGACACTCAGGAGATATTGGTGTCCACAGGAGGAGAGTGGTCTGGGTGAGAGGTTACATGTCCCTCCTTCCATCTCCCGCTCCTTCTTTCTCTACTCCCTCTTTCTTTGCTTGGTACTTCCTTTCTTCTCTTTTTTTTTTTTCTGCCTTCTTTTGAGAATGAAACCTAAGAATGTTTATATTTAGAGGGAAAAAGTGGAGCTAGAAGTTTAAGACACGGGAAAGGGAAGAAAAATGTCCTAGTGTGAGATCCCAAGGAGGAGGAAGGGACAGGATAAGGTGGGGAGAGGGATGCCTCTTTTGCTCATTGCCTTTATCTGTCTTTGTCTGTCCTGGATTGATTCTCCTATACTTTTCTTCCACTTCATGTCTTCTCCCATATTTCTACACAAGGTACTGTCAAATAAGGGCTGGCATATGTGCATCTTTGCCCGTGCACGCTCGTGTGTGCACAAGCATTGAGGGATGCACAGGTGCACACACCCTGTAGAGCCTCTAGTAGCTCAAGTCACATTTTTTCTCATTTCCAGATTGTAAGCGTTACTAAGGAGCAGATGGGACGTTCTCATAGGAAAAAAGCTGACCTCAGGGAGAAAGATGTGCCCCCCCTCCAAACCAATGATGTCTACTCCCAATAGGGGATGTCTTTCCCTGGCATGAAGCAACAGGACGGATTTGGTTAGGTGTGGCATTGATGTCCTAATCTCCTATGAGCACACAATGAATGAAGGTGGGGGGGGCTCTGTTAGCTGGAGGGAATCAGGAGCTGCTCTGCAAAGCATGTGCAAAGAAAATAAATGCAATTGGAGCGCTGTCTACAAATTGTCCTCAGTGGGCACCAAAGAGGCACAGTGGGATGGGGCTCTGACCCAGTTTCCATTTGGCCAGCCGACTGGAAACAGCTAACTCACTGGGCCACTCGGTTCTTTCCAAAGAACAGTGAAGAACAGTGGTTTGGGGTAGGTGGGGGCAGGGGATGGTGGGGTAAGAATGTCAGAAGCAAATGCAGGCGTGGCTGGTCCAGTAGTTCCAGTACCAAAGAAGCCCCTATCTAGAAGAGTGGGACAACTCATCCTAAACATGGGAAGAAGAAACAGGAAATTTCAAAAGATACAACTACTAATTAAATGAAAGCACTCCTTAACCACCCCTTTGATAATTAGATCATCTTCTGCTAGAATGAGAAGGAATATTAGTCTGACTTTGCCCTCCATACGGAGAAACACAGCAAGCAGGCTCTCTGTGCCTGGAGGGTCTGGCCAGGCTTAGTCTGGCATGGGTATTTTGACTCCAGCCTATTTTTTAGGTATCTTCCTGCAGCTGGTCCTCAAGAGGTCTGAACTCTGCCATCTCATTTCTAAAGCCTCTTCAGCAGGTACTCAGGTTCCTGGGTCCAGGGAAGCCTGGGCATTGCTAGAGCACATGGCAACATCCTTCAGGAAACTCAGCTCAGACTGGAAGGATGTTGGAAAGGCTGAATCCATGCGGCAAGTATTATCTAACCAGCCCCAAGTCATGCTTTCACACTTAGATTTCTACAGGATGTTCATAAATTCTGGAAACAAAGATGTTGCCATTTTTTTATTTTTACACATTGGGAAGTTTCCTTGGCAACATAATATGTATTTGTCTATATTTCCAGGGTTTATGGATGAATTGGGGTGGTCAATGGGATTCATTCATTGTGCCAAGCAAACAATATGTTCGAAGTCATATTAAGTGCTGGGTGCCATAGAGGATACAGATGTTCATAATGTAAACTGCCCTCTAGCAGCTTACAGTGTACTACCTAGGAATAATGCTTACACTGCAGTAAACAGCACAAGGCAGAATATGTGTACATCTTTGTACTCAAAGTGTGGTAAAAGTCAAGGTCAAGGTTCTTTTAACCTTCTTAGTGGCAGAAACCCAAATTGAACTTAAACAGAAGGGGAATTATTTATTTATTTATTTATTTATTTATTTATTTATTTATTTATTTATTTTTATTTATTTTTTTTTTGAGACGGAGTCTCACTCTGTCGCCCAGGCTGGAGTGCAGTGGCCGGATCTCAGCTCACTGCAAGCTCCGCCTCCCGGGTTCACGCCATTCTCCTGCCTCAGCCTCCTGAGTAGCTGGGACTACAGGCGCCCGCCACCTCGCCCGGCTAGTTTTTTGTATTTTTTTAGTAGAGACGGGGTTTCACCGTGTTAGCCAGGATGGTCTCGATCTCCTGACCTCGTGATCCGCCCGTCTCGGCCTCCCAAAGTGCTGGGATTACAGGCTTGAGCCACCGCGCCCGGCAAATTATTTATTTAAAACAAAAAGAAATTATTTATTGAAAGCAAACAGGAAATTGATTATTCCTTACAACTCATGAGCTAAAAGACAGAGCTGGGTTCAGATACAGATATATCCAGAGTTGTGATGCTATCAGGACGCTGTCTGGTAATGAAAACAACACACAGCACAGAGCCTGGAGTGGAGGGACAGACCAACTCTCCTCAGATGCCACATCCTCACCCAGCAGACCTCCTTTTCTCCAGCACACATTCATCAAACCTCCGAGAAGACCGTGGTTGCTCCTGCAAGACTTTCAGCACCAAATGGGAACCAACTCCTCCTCCTTGGACATGGAATACTTGAACTGGCCATTCTGGGACAGGGGTCTGCCCATGTGAATGGAGGAAGGAAGAAGTGAAATCCTTAAACAAAGGGATGCTGGGTCAGCATATCACAAATATCCCTTACCGTGAGCCAGATCTGATGGGATGTTATTAGTCAACAGGTAGATAGCAGAGGGAAGAGGGGGTGAAGAATGAAGTGGTTCTACAAAAAGAAAGGCAGGGTGCCAGAAGGTGGAATTTGGGCAATAGTGAGTCACAGAATTGATTGTGTCTTGGAGCTCGTGTAAGGGAGCTGAGGTATCTACAGTTGGAGGGGGAAAGTGGGGACCCTTGGGCACATCTAAAGAGTCTGAAGAGTCTGCTCTTGGGTAGGATGTACAGAGCAATTAGAATTATTTAGCAGTGACTTAAAGCCAAGAGAACAAATCTGGCTTCAGAGTGTTAACACGGAAGAAATGAAGAGGCAAATGGAAGAGGCTATTCCAAAGGGAGAGAGTCTGAGCTTGGTGGTACTTGGGAAGAAAGGACACCACAGCCCAGCTGAGCCTGTGTCCAGTTGAACACGTACATTTAATTCTGCTTCTGAGTGGAAATACTGTTATCTCTTATGGGTGTATTCAGCAAAAGATGTTTCCACTAAAAGAATATAGAGCATTGCTTATTTCTAAGGACTGAATTCCGAATGCTTTTGGTCAGGTTCTCTCTGAACAGAGGGCCATTGTCCCTGAGCAGAAGTGGTCTTCACACAACTAGCAACCATGTAGCGTTTTCTCATTCAAATGGCATTTGGTATTCACCTGCCTGTCCTGGAACAAATGCAAAGTCAGGGTTGTTTCTAGCTCTCCCACAATATTAGAAAAGTGCTGATGGACTGAGCCTGCTTCCATTTTACACCTAACAAAAGGAACTCAGATGAGAGTGTTGGTAACTGGGTTTAAGAAGGAGTCAGAGGTGACTGCTGAAATTTCTGCCAGACCACAACTAAACTTAAAAAAGGAATTCTGTTTAAGAAGCCAATCTTCAACTAAATTGAACAATAGGATGCTCCACTTACAAGCCTCCCATGGGACCCTAGAGTCCAGAAGGGACTGCATACCCTTTGCTTCTGCAGGTAACTCAGGGCTTTGTTCTAGTGTCTCTGACAGGCTTCTAACCTTCTGCAATTCTGTTGCCACAATTTCTGTGGCACCAGGAGAAAATGCATGCATCTAGGCTAGGGTGGTGCTCTCATGTGTCTCCAGGAGAGTGTGGCCTGGGTTAGCTTAAGACCAGGAATTGCTGACAGCTGGGAAGAAAGTCAGAAGAAGGCATGGCATGTGGTTACGGGGCCGGAGGGACCGCTTGGCCGGAGAGGTGGAAGCACTGACATGAGCTTGCTCTGTATTGCTGGTTCCCAGAGGTGGCCTGATAGGAGAGTGCCAGCTGGTGGCATGCTGTGGGCTCTGGGGAAGGGGCTAGATTGTTGTTACAGCCCAGAGGGGCTGGGCTAGTGAGGAGCAAAAGAAAACATAAGCTGGGGGGAAACTGCCTAATAGACCAATTAGGAGACAGGGTTGTGCCCTCAGGGATGAGTGGAAGCAGCGGGTGCTAGAAGTAGACAGAGAGTAACTCTCAGCTCTGAACAGTGTCCCACATAGGAGGAAGAACACTGATGTGAGGAGAAGTGGCTTGGAAGGGTGTTGACACCCCATTCCCTATGACAAAGGGTTTGGCAAACTCATCTCATTTGCTACTTGTCCTATAGGTAAGGGTGGACACCAAACCCAAAGAGATTTTTAGGGTTTGGATAAAAATGGAAAACTTTGCCTCTCATTAATCGCTTGGAGAATATAGCATCTCCTTCAAACTGGACTGCTCTCCTTGATCCCTTGTCTTCACCTGAAAACATCTTTCAAGGCCTAGCTCATGCCACCTTGGCCAGAGGAACTTTCCTTATCACCTCCATCAATGCTTTTTCTCCCTCCACTAGAATCTTCTGTTTTGGTACTCCTCTTACTCAGCCTCAAGTTAAATTTATGTGTACTGGTTTTAACTCCAATGCCCAGTAAATGTTCTTAATACATGTGATGAAGTAAGTCTCTCCTATCCCGTGGCACCTAGTATAGTGTTTAGTTGCTATACTAGTTATTATTATAATTAGCATTTATTAAGGGTTTACTATGTGCAAAGTGCCATTATTCCATTTATTAGTCACAAAAATATTAGGTTAGTTTCTACTATTCTCTAGTTTATTAGATAACATAATGTAAATCTTTTTTGTTTTCATTGTTGCTAGCAGATTGAAGGAAATAAAATTGTTGTGTGGTAGTAGGGGATGTTGAGTGAGTCTTCCTCATACGTGTTATTTCCTTCCACTAGGATAACACCCTTGGGCTGTCTTCATCAGGGGAGGAGGAGTGACTTCATCTGATAGATTCGGAAGGGAAAATGTTACCCATTCCCTTCTCAGTCCTCTTTCTCTTGGAGCGAGCCCATCTCTGGGGCACATACATTCTGCCCTGCTCCTGTAGGTCTCGAGTTATCAGGGGAAGGGTCTGCCCTATAAGAGAGCCTGTTCTTATCCAGTGAGACCTGTCACTGGGAAGATAATTCTGTACAGTTTTGGGATTCAAATTTAGAAAGCCCACTTGCCCCATGATTAAGCCACATTCACCAGCTTTAACAATGACAGAGGTGATACTGAGTTCTCCACCTGCCTTACGCTTTTCTTCTTATTTCCCCATTGGTTCAGAATTCTGATGGGAAAAGGGGTTCCGTTGGTGGGATGCCTTCCCACCCTCATGTGGCCCTCCATAAGTTCTTCATCCCTCATTACCTTCAATAACTTGGGTGTGGTATGGGCGGAGTGCATGTGCCATATGACCCTCTCCCTTGAGTCTTTGAACCCTATTTCTTACTTGATGACTTTGGACTTCCTTTTCTTTGAGAGTATGAAAGTGGACACCACCGTTCCACCCCTTACCCGCCATCAGGAGAAGTTATTTGGGAAGCAAAGGAAGAGTAAGGTGGAGGGAAGAGTCTAAAAACAGCTCTACACTTAGCTTTGTCCTTGCATTGATGACAAGCGATGTTGGATCCTGAAAGGTGAGGATGGGAGGTGGGAAGACCCAGGAAGTTTCTGGGAAGGCTAAATCCTAAAGACAGTCATTAAAAGCTTCCATAAGGGGCCTCTATCACTCCACAGGCAAGCAAGATGAGACTATGTTGAAAAGGTCTTAAAGAAGCCAGGGAAGAGGTGAAACATCTCTCCGTGTGCTGAGGACCATACCAGGTCCTTCATTATCATATTCTATACACTGAAAACTAAGGTAAGAGAGCAAGCAACTTGTCCTAAGCTACTCAGGGAGTAGGGAGGAAAGTCTGGATTTGAACCTACTGCTGCCTGACTCCGAAGCCCTGTTCTTTCTCTCACCCTGAAGGATGGATGAGGGTGGGATGCGGCAGTTAAAAGTTTAGGGGTATCTCTAGGGGAAAGATGAGACAGACGACAATTGGGTCTAAGGAGCCAGAGAGAGGCCATTGTGTCTGAGCCTGGAGAGCTAAGCTTCTTAGAGACAGAGTATTGGGTGAGATGACTTCTGGCTGACTCTGCCTCCTTGAGCTCTTTAGGATCCCCTGCAAAATCTGCCAAAATGATGCTCATTGGAAACAGAGAGAGCACATTCAAGTAAGTATTTGTGCCACACTCTGATTGTTCCAATGACGTCAAGTCTGGGATGGCAATAGCAGTGGTTCCATTTCTTTTCTTCAGGACGTGGATTCTTGCTCCAGGGTCTTCCACCTCCCTCCTCATTTTCTTCCACTCCCACTGCAAGCTCCTTCCTTAGAAGAGCTGGGGCAGGGGGTTGGGGTGGAGGTTGTGTGTGCACTTGTGCACTTGCATGCCTGTCTCTTATGTGCTGCTGAGTCAGGAATGGGCAGGAAGAAGAGGCTTGGACAGCAAGGCAGCCCTGGGAAATCTGGTGATGAACTTGAAATGGGAGAGGGTCTATCGTGCATTTGCACTGACTCTGTGCAGGAAGGGTGGGGGCAGGCCAAGGAGGACTGGCTTGGCTGAGACACGAGATGTCTCGGGGGAGGGTTTGGCTGAGGCAGTGGAAGAATGCTTGTCGGGAACTGGCCTGCCTGGAATTGTAACCTCCCCTGCTGTCTCTGCACCAGACTCAGGGTACAGCCGTATGCCGCTTAGCTGGTAGATTCCTTTCCTAGCTGGGGACACAGTGAACAGGGACAGTGGGGAAGAGCATCAGACTCAGAGAGAACTTGGCATCAAGTCCTGCTTGGAATCCCATTTGGGTTTGTAATTTGTTGAAGGCAGACATTGACATAAATTAATCTCTTAGTTTTCCGATCCCTTCAATAAGGAGTAAAACACCTATCACACAAGGCTACAAGAATAAAAGAGGTAACTTGTGCAAAGGCAGGGCCCCTGCTTGGCACATCTTAGATCCTAGATGAATGCTGAACAAGGCAGCATGGTGTGGTGGTGAAGGGTTATAGCCAGACTGACTGACTGGTCCTTTGTTTGAAATTTTGATATTTTGTTCATTGTGGATTTTTTGCATTGATTTTTACTTATTTATTTATTTATTTATTTATGTATTTATTTATTGAGAGACAGAGTTTTGCTCTTGTTGCCCAGGCTGGAGTGCAATGGCATGATCTCGGCTCACTGCAACCTCCCCCTCCCAGGTTCAAGCGATTCTCCTGCCTCAGCCTCCCGAGTAGCTGGGATTACAGGCATGTGCCACCACGCCTGGCTAATTTTGTATTTTTAGTAGAGGCAGGGTTTCTCCATGTTGGTCAGGCTGGTCTCGAACTCCCAACCTCAGATGATCCACCTGCCTCGGCCTCCCAAAGTGCTGGGATTACAGGTATGAGTCACCATGCCTGGCCAATTTTTTTTTTTTTTTAAATATGGCATTAAAATGGTATTTATCTTGACTACTGAGTTTTTGGTTAACCCCTTACATTTTGTGCCCAAGACGTCTCGCTCATGTTACCCTAGGCCCAGCATGGCTGGCCTTGTCTCTCAAATTCAAAGTTTTAAATTTTTCATTCCTCAAGCTTCTCACTTGTAAAATGGAAATAATAATAGCATCTCCCCTGTAGGCTTGTGCTGAGAGTGAAATGTGTTACTACACGTGCCTCACCTTCATTTTCAACAAGACCTAGTGCCAGTAAGTGCTCATTAATGTCACCCATTATTCTTGGCATTGCTGTTGTTATTAGTGTCAGCCATCATTCTCTCAGCCAAGAGATCCTTCCAGAAGAGAAGTTCTCCATGGAGGGGGATGGGAGATGAGCTGAACCCTGGAAAGAGAAATGGATCAGATAAGGGAACCTTAGTGCCCTGAAGCCAGGGCAGAGGTGCATGGGGGCTTCTACAAAACCCAGGGCCAAGCATGCAGGCGAGAGGCAGCCTCGCCAAGCCCTTGCATAAAATGCTTGCAGTGCAACTCCTCTCTGGAGACGCCACGAATTGCCCCGACAGCTTTTCCTTTTGGGGCTTGCTTAACATTTCAAACAAAAATAAAATAAATAACTGCAGTGTTTATGGAAACCTAAGACAGAAATGAAGACGACTTAGGAGAAAGTTAAGTGGAAGTGGGCCAGGAGGGGGTTTAGAAGATGCCCCTTTCCTTAGTGTTAGCAGTTTTGTGCTTCAGTTTGTCAGCTCTTCCTACTGCTCTCCCCTAGCAACTCCTCTGCCAGTGTGCATGAATGCATGTGTGCACATGTGTATGTGAATGCATGTACACACACACCACACACACACACACACACACACACTCATCCCAAGAGGCACACATTTCAGACACCATCTCACACACATTTCTCTCTTGCTGGAAATGTGTCCACCCACTTTCTCCTTTATCTTCTTGAATGTTTTTTTTTTTTTTTTAGACAAAGAATCTAATTAACTCATTCTGGCCAGATGGTGTACATTACTTTAACTCCTTCACTCCTGTGAAAATTTTTGGCCTCAACCTTCCCTCTGAATAGACCAAGCCAAACTCGTTTTATGTGGATAGGCCATTTCCAAGTCAAAGTTCCATGGCAGGAAGTGGGAGAGTGGGCAGAGGGAGCAGGTCCTTACAAGCACAGACTTGTATAATGCTTTGCCTGGATTTGCCTATCAGTATGTTAAATATATGCGGACTATTTTATTCTTCCACCTTTTATTTTGGTATCCTCTTCTTTGTCTATCGAGTCTCACTTTGCCAGACTCCATTATGCGAGAGAGGCTTTGCTAGAAGCAAGGATGTTGTAGGGGAAAGTAATGAAAATGTGAGGATTTCTCAGAAGGCCGCATGCAATCTCTGGGTCTTTCCAGCACACACAGCTTCACAAGCCAGGTGCTCTGTTCCCCAAGCAGGTCAGAGTATTTCCAGGAGCCCTGGTTTCCAGAAGCTCAGGACACCTCAGTGGTGAAAAGACCCTAATGCCGGTGACAGCACAGATCCTGGAAACCGTAGATTGCCTCTGTGTGTTCCTCTTGGCCTCAGCAGGGCTGGTTTCCCCCTCCTGTAGGAGCAGAGAAGGCTCTCCTCTCTTGAGCCCAGGGCCTAGCCTAGTGACCATAAGGAAGTATAGAAGATCCAGCTGCAGATTTGGAAAACAGAGCCCTCGTCTCTGGAAGAGCCAAAGCTGATCCTCAACATGTGCCATGCCCATCAAATATTAAACTCTTCATTCATTTTGCCTTAGCTGGGTAACCACTGACCTTGAGAAGTCACCTCTCTTGAGTTTCAATTTCTTCATCTTTAAGTTGAGACATTACATGACAGGACAGGACTGTGAGGATTAAATTTAAACTTTTTTTTTTTTTTTTTTTTCCCCTGTAGAACATACTGTGGGGCCAGCACCATGCAAGGTGCTTTTATTTACAATTCATTTCTTTCCCTTCCCTTGCCTTCTGCCTCTTTGAATAACCGCTGCAATAGCTGTAGAGAGATAAATGCAGTAGACCAAGACTTTTAGTGATTTTTAAACAATGTTCTAGGGCAAATACCTGGGTATTTTTATATACTCCACAAAGTGAAAAAATTATGCCAGTCAGTGTGCAAAGTGTGTTTTTCCAGACCTGCAAAAACTGAGATCAACTTCCATATTTCCAACTTTCATATTCCCTCCATCCCTTAAGCTACCAGGCAGAGAATAGGAGATATTTATCATTAAATTTGGCCATAATTTTGTCATGGGTCCATCTTGGTCCTGATTAGAATTATCTACTTCCTAATCCATTAACTACATGGATAGATAGTCTGAGGGCCTCAAGGGCAAGAGATGACTTCTACCCCTCCACCCATCCAGCCCTGACCCACTCTTCTCATATGCACTGAAGAAAGGTCTGCTCTGTGTAACACACATCAAGTTCAGGACATGGTTCTTTTCTTCAGCTAGCTACAGAAATGAATAGTGGCCCTAGAGAAATGCAAAAGATGCCTGCAATCCAAGGCCAAACTGGAGAACATTTCAAAGAGAACTGGGCCTTTCTTGCAGAGTTGGGGAAATGATATGTGAATAGATATGTCCAAGGAAACACCAGGCAGCAGAAACAGCTGGTTGCAGGAGCAGTTTGTCCTGCCCACCTGAATCTTCAGGTTCCTTCAGCAAGCCTTAGGAGAGGAGGCTGGAGAGCTGCTTTGCTGGATCATCTCCTTTGGCCTCCCAGACTAGAACTCCACCTCCTCTTTACCTGGCTCTGTGCTCCATAGGCTGCCTCTGGGCTGCACTGACGGACTCCCTTGACTACCGCCTCCTGTTCAGGGTTGGAGGAGGAGGATGAAGCCATGGAATAGTGTCCCCATGCTGGGCTGCAGGTACAGTTGCTTCTTCTCTACTGAAGGCTCCTGACAGTAACCCTCTCTTACAGCCAGGGTGTTTGTAGCTGCTCCCTTATCCCTATCCCTTTAGAGTGGTGATGGCTCTATATGTTGGATATTGCCAGAGCAGGGGACATCATTTTCCCTTAATTCTATTTTGCCTTGTAACCCCTTCCTTAAACTTTCTGCTGGATCTCTGCTTATGTGTTGGGATTGCATTGATGCAGATGCTTTAGGGCCATGTTGTGGAGGCTACAAGGTGATGAGACAGGAGGCAGCGCATGGTGAGTCACTTCTCACAGCTCCTAGTAAGTTCTGGGCACATGAATGAGTACTCAGCACATACCTACTGACCAAGCCTATGGAGAGCTGAAAACTCATAGGCTGACTTTGAAAAGAGGCCTTTGAAACCATTGTCCCAGGGGAAATAATCTAGGTCAAAGAGATGGCTGTGGTAAGGGTGCGAGCTGGCAAGCACGAGGGCTGACAAAGCAGGCAGCGCTCCTCCTGAGCAGACAACCAGCCCCGCGGTGCTGGATGGGTACGACTGTTCCAAACCCTTGTGTAATTCTGTCCTGTAACGTGGCTGGTTTGACTCAGCACTGCTGGGGAGCCACAGAGCATTCTTCATTAGCATTTATGAGCTCATTATAAGCATCTGAGAAAACATCAACAAAGAGTGCTAAGTCCCTCTAGAACTGCCTTTTTAATTTTTCTTTTGTAAAAAGAATGATGCTTTAAATAAAACCCCAACTTACAGAATTCAGACAAAACCAGGCAGCCCCCAATTTTGTTATCCCAGCTCCTCTTGGAATAAATTTGGGATGAACAAAAAGTCACAGAAGAGAAAACTCCATTCCACACCCACACCTTTTCTGACATAGCCCCCTGTGCTGGTTTTTTGGACCAGGTCTGCCATCTGTATTCCCAGGCTGGGCTGGAGCACCTGAGGCTGCTATGGTTACAGAAAGGAACCTGGCATCAGAAGGTATAGGCTCAAATGCCAGCTCTCCTGCTTGCTAGCTTTGAGGTTTCAGGTTCATTTCTCAAGCGCTCTGAACTTTGGTGCCCTCCTCTTCAAGATGGGAATAAGGAGTATGTCTAGCTCCCTGTTTTGTTGTGATGAATAGCTACATTAGGGTAGCTAAACCGGAACAGAAAGAAGGCAAACGGAGGCTACAGAAACCAAAGGTTTCCTTGTTGAATTGGATCTTCCTTCAATCTTCCTTCACCACACTAGTGGTTCTCCTTGTGGGAAGGATGTTGAGAGTGCTTCGTGTATTTTTGTGTGTGTGTGTGTGATGGAATCTCACTCTATCACCCAGATTGGAGTGCAGTGGCGCGATCTCAGCTCACTGCAACCTCCACCTCCCAGGTTCAAACGATTCTCCTGCCTCAGCTTCTGGAGTAGCTGGGACTACAGGAGTGTGCCATCACGCCCAGCTAATTTTTGTATTTTTAGTAGAGATGGGGTTTCAACATGTTGCTCAGGAAGGTCTCGATTTCTTGACCTTGTGATCTGCCTGCCTCGGCCTCCTAAAGTGCTGGGATTGCAGGCGTAAGCAACCACACGCAGCCTGCTCTGTGTATTTTTAATCAATAGCAATACATACCATATTTAGGAGGGACTATAAGGAAGTTGTGCTAGAAACACTTGGTTATTTTACAGAACTTTGCCAGTAAGTGCAAAAATATGCCTAGCCCACAACCTCTCTCCCCTAGAGAATACCTCCTGTGTGTAGAATGAAGAGAGTAGGTGTTCTTACCATCCATTAGCATTTCAACCTGGCTATCTTCTTCCTAGAATTCCACTGCTCCCAATTGTCCAGGTCTTCCCAATAAAACCAATTCAATTGTGTACCAACTCAGTGACAAAACCTTTATGTAGTTCTTCTATCATTTTGTGGGATTTTCAAAGAGGGTTGCTCTTTGATACGGTTTGACTCTGTGTCCCCACCCAAATCTCATCTCTAATTGTAATCCCCATGTGTCAGGGGAGTGGCCTGGTGGGAGGTGATTGAATCATGGGGGCAGACTGTTCTTGTGATAGTGAGTGAGTACTCATGAGATCTGGTTGTTTGAAAGTCTGTGACACTTCCCCCTTTGCTCTGTCTCTCTCTTTCTCTCCTGCCACCATGTAAGATGTGCCTTGCTGCCCCTTCACCTTCCATGATTGTAAGTTTCCTGAGGCCTCCCCAGCCATGTGGAACTGTGTCGATTAAACCCCTTCCTTATAAAGTATCCAGTCTCAGCTAGTTATTTATAGCAGTATGAAAATAGACTAACACACTCTTAAAAGTAAATGTTATTACCCTCCTTTTACAGATTAAGAAACTAAATATTACATCAAGGAATTAGTTTATAGCACTGGATGATCTGGCCTCAAATCTCCAGTGTGATCAGTATCAAGCTTTTCTCATTGTATCAACAGGGTTTTCCTAACAAATCGTAAGACACAAGTAGTTTCTCTAACTTAATCCATTATACCCATAATTCACTTGCCTCCAGGGAAAAAAATTAGATGAAACAGACTATACTGGTCTTATGTAAAAAGATAGCTCCATTCTTTTAGCCCTATTCTAAAAGTTAGACCATGTGCTGATAGATAGCTAACCTCCATTCAGTGCTTTACTATGTGTCAGGCATTTGTTCCAAACTCGTTTTACATGGATTATCCCATTTAATCTTCACACTAAAGTATAATACTATTATTACCCCATTTTAAAGATGAGAAAACTGAGGCATAGTGAGATTAAGGAATTTATCCAGTTTCTACTGCAAGTAGAGTGTCTAGCATTGTAATCTGGGCATTTGCCCTGAAGCTTTGCCCTTAACCACTCCACCATGTGCTATAAGGTGGGGCTGACTTCATGGGGGCTCACTCAGCCAGTGGAGTATGCTCATATCAACAGATATGTGAACTACCTGGTTTATTTGTTTGTGAGACAATTATCTATTTGCTGACCTGAATCACAGCAATAATAGTTATAGCTCCCACTTACTGCATGCCTACTTGGTAGCATGCACCTGGACAGAAGGTTTTCATTTTTATGACAAACCTGTAAAAAATGGCTTCTTAGCCTGGTTTTTTGGATGAAGAGTTTGATTCTCCATCCAAAGTCATATGATAAAGAAGTGGTGAAACAGGAATTCCAACCCAAGTTTGTTTTGTTTTGTTTCTGAAATCCATAGACTGGAATAGAATCTCAAATTATATGACATTTGTCCATGCTTATTTTTTAGTTTCCAAGGTGATGGATTATTTAAAAACAAAATGATTTTGAATGTAAAACAAGCTTAATTCAATTTACTTATAAACAATTAGCACTGACTCTTGTATACATTTAAGCTATGAGACACTCCAATATTAATTTGATCCACACTTTTTTTTTCTATAATCTATTCCTCCCAAATATTCTATACTATCTGCATGTCTGCCTTAGATAAGGGTCTAGCCCTTTCCCATGCATCTCTCAGGATGGCACCTTTCCTCTGGGCCAGATGCCATGGGGCTCTCAGTGATGCCCACTGAATAATGCTAACAGGAGGACATCATCACAGAAGGAAGCCCTTGAAATTCCAAAGATAGGGCCCACAGACCAGGGTACTTTGAATAAGTCGGTCATCCTTTTCCAAGGTTATACCTTTTCCCCCTAAAACGATAATTCCAGACACTGTTCTCAAAGCAAACAGATCTTTTATAATAGAGGCATTTTCAGATAATTTTTTTCTATTTATTTGTTAAGCACATTTTAAAATGCTGCTTGCCAATAAAGGGTTTACCATAGAACTCAGAATTCCAAGTCTCTCTCCCAAGCTTCTGGGAGCATTCCTCCATTTTTTTTAATTTTTACTTTTTGAGATGGAGTCTCGCCCTTGCCCAGGTTGGACTGCAGTGGAGCGATCTCGGCTCACTGCAACCTTTGCCTCCTGGGTTCAAGAGATTCTCCCACCTCAGCCTCCTGAGTAGCTGGAATTACAGGTGCATGCCACCATGCCCGGCTAATTTCTGTATTTTTAGTAGAGATGGGGTTTCACAATGTAGGCTAGACTGGTCTAGAACCCCTGACCTCAAGTGATCCACTTGCCTTGGCCTCCCAAAGTGCTGGGATTACAGGCTTGAGCTGCCCCGCCTGGTTGCATTCCTCTATTTATTGTTAATACCCTAAGACTCCCCAGCTGACCACCAAATGTGGGCAGGTGGAGGGACTGACCTCGGGGGCACAAGTCTCAGGTTGGCAAACACATTTTCTCCTGATCCTTTTTTCAGTATGATGACGTATTCCACAAGACTCTCAATGAACCTTCTGATATCACGTATCTAAACATTTACATAAGAGTCAAAAGCTCCTTGTCTTCAGGATTCCAAAGTTCTCAGCACAAAGGTCCAGGAAGTGTCTGAGTTCTTTGGTGTCTGGCTCAGTATGGATGTTCGGGTCCCTCTTAGACTTGAGATAGAACCAGAAAGACATGAAGAGACAATGACAGAGGTAGAGAAAGTACCAACCCTTCCCAGGCTGCCAGCTGACTTGACTGTGGGAATCAATAAAAAGTATTTAGTGACTAAAATAGAATTTGAACCCAGTTCAGATCTCTAAGCTCACATGTTTTAGGCAACGCCATACAGCCTCTTCATCATTCCCTGGCCTCTTTCACCCTATCCCTTTTTCTCCCCCTTCCTCTTTCTCTCCTTTATTTCTCCTTAATCTTCTTGTTTCTCTTTCTTATATCTTCTCCTCAATAAGTAAATAATCCACAACCTCACAGGTAAATTAAAGTTGCCATTTGCACCTCTATTAGCTCCCAGGTATGGTTCCAGGATACTGGGAAGATTAGGTAGTGAGAAAGATTCAGATGATACTAATTTCCTGCAAATGGAATATTCATGGCAGGCACAGTCTGGCCGATTGCTCACAGCCTGGCAAGTACAATTAGCCTCGATTGTACCTGGTCTTCGAGAATGTGGTGGCATGTTTGTTGGCATCACATACTCCCTCTCATCTCCTGAATGGCTGACCAGTGTTTGCTTCAAGTTAGATTAGAGTTCGAGCTTTGTAACATAAGTCCCCTTCTGTCTGATCAATGGAATGAGGGAATAGGTACTTGCCCAAGAGTTATGGGACCTGGCATTTAACGTGAGAACATGCATCTTCAGAATCACTGGGGAGACTTCAGAATTCCTGAAAGCACTATTCTTGCAAGGCTTGAATGCACCTTCTCCACTCCACCATGTCCTCTCCCAACCCTACTGGCATGATATCAAGCCTGGGTGGAGAGTTCGCTTGCAACTTTGTCAGATACCCATTGAGCCACTCTTTGAATTTCTGACAATGAACAAATATGTGGGTGGCCAACCCCATCCAACCTGACCCAACTGAACCCAATCACATGTTTTCTATTTTGAAATAAACAGGGAGGGTCTCAGGAATTTTAAATGAGTCCTCTTTATCGTTCTCTATCTTCCTTTTCTTCCACTAATTATTACTGAATTGATCTGCCAGGAATTATTACTAAATTGAATTTCAGGGGCAGTGCCCTATCTGGCCCAATACCCTAAGTCCAGTAATAGCCTGGAATGTTGCTGAACTGTTACTGTCCTTAAAGGGTGAAGCCACAATGATACTTTTTATAACTGCTATTTGGTCTTTTTAAGCCCAGCACTTAGAAGGATTCACTTGTAGAGACCTCTTCATTTCTTTCAATTCTACAACTTAGTGCCTGAAATGCACATATTGGTCTCTGTGAATCTCTACATTAAGAATCTGATTTGCAGCACTGGAAACCTCACTAGTCTTAGCTCTGGGCTGAATCCCATGAAGCCACGCCATGCCTAGGGCTTTCATGCTGTAGTCCGTACCTCTGAAGAAAAGCGAGAGAAACGTCTTTCCCCCATCTTCCCCCAGAGTGTGTGTCTGTTCTCGTCAGATTCTTGGCAGGGTTACCAATTCTCTTCTAAGCAACTTGGATTCACAACAGAATGATGCCTTTTCAATGCCAATCTAAACAAATGCCATCAACTCTTGTCCCAGGGAGTATGAAAAACAGAAGAGTCCTTTGTGACTCTGATTGGCTTTGTGACTTCCTTGGGGCTGGTGTTGGTCTCAGGCTTGTGTCTCCCAGTCATCCAAAATGTGGGTGGGCCATGTCCCACCGTAACTGTGGTTGTGAACGCAGAGGATTCACTCAACTTTCATCATGCAACAATAATCAAATGCAGTTTTATGGTTCACAGAGGGCTCCACCGTCATGATTTCATTTGATCCTCATAACAACCCCGGGAGCTCAGAGAGAGACTAAGGAACTTGTCTGATATCACATACCCAGGAGCTGACTGCACGGCATCTGATGCCAACTTCTATACCATCTGACCTCCTGGTGATACTAGAGTAAATAAAACTTAACTAGGCGAGTAAATATTTTGTACAAAGTCATCTGCTAAAAATGTGGATGGCATTTTACGTTATTTGTTGGTTTGGGTTATCGTGTACTATGCCTCTTCTTATTTTGCAGATAACTGAAACTAGGAGCATTGTCTTATTTATTTATTTATTTATTTAGGCAGAGTCTCACTCTCTCACCCAGACTGGAGTGCAGTGGCGCGATCTCAGCTCACTGCAACCTCCACCTACCGGGTTCAAGGATTCTCCTGTCTCAGCCTCTCAAGTAGCTGGGATTATAGGCACCCACCACCACACCCGGCTAATTTTTCTATTTTTAGTAGAGACAGGATTTTGCCATGTTGGCCATGCTGGTCTTGAACTCCTGACCTCAGGTGATCCACCCGCCTCAGCCTCTCAAAGTGCTGGGATAACAGCACTTTGTAATCCCAGGTGTGAGCCACTGCACCCGGCCCATTGTCTGTCTTCATAAGCAGAAGGATGTGACACAGAGTAGGAGAAGAACACGAAGACAAAGTTGAGGGGAGTTGCTTATCTCATGCTTCTTGCTGCTCTGCCTGAAGCAAAATGCTTTATGGATACTTCATTTATGATTTAAAATAGTAGCTCACATTGTGTGCTTACTGTGTGCCAGGAACTGTGCTAATTCTTTGTATTATGCCCATAAAACATGCTTCTGAAGCGTTGGGGGGTGGGGGTGTTTGCACTTGCGTTCCCTCTGTCTGGAATGCCTCCCCATGCCTACCTTCATGACCCACTTTCCTTTACTTTCCTCATCTCTGTTCGGGTGTCACATTTTCAGTTATTCTTTCCTGACCACTCAGTATAAAGTAGCTCACACCTCTATGTTACCACACTCCCTCTTACCTGCTCTATTTGTCTTTATGGCCCTGCTCACCATTATAGTGTACATGGATTTCTTAATCTGTGCTTTATCTTCCCCCTCCTCGGAATATAAACTCCTTGATAGCAAGGATGATATTTTCCCCTGCTCTTTTCTTGGTACCAAGAAGAGTGCCTGGCACGTAGTAGCTGTTCAACAAATATTTGCTGTGTGAATTATCTCATTTTATAGATAAGGAATCTCAAGTTCTAAGGGAGTAAATCATTGACTTCAGGGGACACAACAGGCAAGAGGTGGAACAGAGCCATGAACTAAGGCAGTCCCAGATCCTGCCTAACCCTTCACTCTCTTCCTCATTCAGTGAATCCTAAAGCACTTGGGCTGTTTGAACAGTGCCCTTATTCATACCCTGCCCAGTCAGGGCCTCCCAGAACCAGATAAAAAGATCTGGCCCCCTCTGCCATCCTCCCACTGGTGCCCTTCCCCTCCCACCCACTGCAACCCCCATCTAGGGAGAGGAAACTCTCTTTTCACCTAAATTCCCCCTCTGTCTAGTTCATCCAAGTCATCTCCCTTCCCACCACACTGTTTACACTTGTGGGTCTGTGTTGATGCATATCACAGCCCCCTTAGTCATTGTTTAGCCATTATACTTTGCAGGGGTAATTTTCCATCCCACTGTTTATATTTTTGCTTCTCCTTCATGTGCTCCTCCTCCCATTTCTTAAGGGCAAAGGAAGACATGTTCAGTCATACAAGCAAAAATACAGTTATAATTAAGATGGGAACATTTTGCCAAAAGGAGGATTTAGTTGTGATTTGTTGAATGCCATCCTGAGTGCATTAGTTAAGAGCAAATTCAAGCTCTTTCACGCGACTTCCTGAATAGTACAGTCCTCTGAGCCTGCTGTCTCTATAGTCTTCGTGTCAGTTTTGTGGGATCAGGATTGTGCATGAAGGATACATGTTTTGCAAGGCCTGGTTGCTGAAAAAGCTTGAAAGGAAACTTCAGGGACTATCTAGGAAGATCTCCCATGATCTGTTCTCTGATTTTGTGTCCTCTTTCGTGGTTAGCCATTGCTCTTGGTACAGTGTGGGACTTAGTACTCTGTGCCTCAAGGTGAGAACGCACTTCCAGCCCAGCTTCAGTTTAATGTTCACTATGAGAGTCTCGAGTAACATCCCACGCTCTGCCTGGGATTCACTGCCTTTCCCATGTCCTGGCATTGGACATGCAAACTGGATAGAGTGACTGCCTTTTCCCCTAGTAATTAGAAGAAAAGGTGTCCTGTATCAGGGCTAGGTAAAGGGGAATTTGGATATGAACTTGGATATGAATTTGGATTGAACTTGAGATACCCCATCGTGTCTTTTCTTGCAGTCCTAGCCTCCAATGCCTTTAGAATTTGCATTCTGTTTGGTGGGATGGAGACGCTGGCAGTGGAGACAGGGTGAGAGGAGCATGCATGGGTCCTGAGCCTGTCTGTCTTCAGCAGCATCTCGTGCTCTGTGCTCTGCTGTGTGCCTCAGGGGCTGCCCATTTTCAGGTTGCATTTATTAGCTTCCTGGATGCTCTGGCTTCCAGTAGGATTCAGCCTGTGGGAGGCACTGGATGGAGATGGGAGGGAGGGAGAGAGGACAAGAGAAGTCATGTTATTTCTCCTTTGCCTTCCCAGCCTGGGAGGTTTCTCCAGCCTGGGAGGCTGCCTCTCTTCTTGGATTCCAGACCCCACTAGACAGGTGTGCTGTGGCTCCAGGTTCTGTCTAGTGATGCTGGCCCCTGGTTCACCTGACTCCAACTCCTCCTTCTCCATGCAGCTGGGTCCTGCTGCTACCTCCCTCTGCTGTGCCTTGCTGTCCCCTGCCAGGCCTCTCAGCTCCTCCATCCCCTGGGTAACCAACTCGCTGTACTGAAATCCTTCTGTTTTGGAAACTCATATGTGATTTTCATTCTTCTTGGTTGGACACTGACTGATATTGAGGGATTTGTCTTAGAAGTAAAGCTGTGTGAGCATTTTCTCTGGGTAAGTTCTCATTTTCCCTTAATCATTAGAAGACATGGCACAGTAAACACGAGCTCATCAGCAGAAGGCTACATAGTTGTATACATGTGTGTGCTTTTTTTCACACCAGAGTTTGATGAAACCAAATACCCAAAGGTCTTTTAAAAGTAAAGATGTTTTAAGAGTAAAAAAAAATTAAGAAAAAAGAAAACCAAAAAGAAGTAAAGATGGCTAGGTCTTTTGTTTGCTCTCCTTCTTTGGCAATCAGTCTGTCTCGCTCTGTGAGTTGACTCTGCTGCAGACTTTTCTTTTACCTCCAGCCTTTGGCTCATAGGGTTTGAGGCCAGGGGTGGGGAGAGAGAGTTCAGCCCAGCAGGCAGCAAACCCTATGTGCAAACATGATGTGTGAACATTGTGTGCTTGGGGGAACTGGGATTATTCAGCTGAGAAGACACGAAATCTCCTCCCCTTATTTGGGCTTTGGGATCTGACTTCATTGGAAGCTGAAATGTAAGAGAAAGGAGAAAAGGGGAAGGAGTGGGACAAAGCAGAGGGGAGTGGGAGATCAGACTGGGCACATTCTCCCTCACAGAGGGAAGCGATTTCTTTGTTGGGAAAGCAGTTCCGTTTGGAGACCCGGATGCCTTGTTTACGCTCAGGTGTGAAGTTGGCTTAGGAAGTGAGTTTAGCTTGCCTCTGTGCTTTTACAAATGTGTTGGCTGCTCAGCAAATTTAGTACAGAAATATTTTAGGTAAGCAGAAGAGAAAATTATATTTTAAAAGTTGTTTTAACAGAAGGTCAGAGTATGGAATCAAGAATAAAAAAAAAAAAAAAAGAAATTCTGTGTTCTAGGCTTTAAAAGACAGAGAGTCACACACACTAATTTAGACCAGCTGGGGTGATCTCACAGGGACCCCATGGGCCAAAGCTGCCGTTCCTCCATGGAGAGCACATTTCCCCTAGAAATGTGTACTCAGGTGCAGCTGAAGGGTCTGAGGTCATGGCTGCAGCCCTGGCCAAGGTCCTCCCAGGCTGCAGCCTCTGCTTCCTCTAGCGTCCATTGGTCTAGAGCCATCCTTCAGAGACCAGAGCCAGATCACGAGCGAGCCAAACGTGCATGAGGACAGCATGAATTATCCTTGGAGACCAGGGGGCCCTGTTCATCCAGACATTGTCTTTCTTTTTAAAGAAGCTAAATGCCTTTTTTTCCCTCTTTCTTCTTGCATGACCTCTGGGAGCTTGGGCAGTAAATTTCTCTGGGACAGGTTGTGAGGAACCTCTTCAAAGAAGCAGAGATGAGACAAACTGCTTCTCAGTTCACTCTCTACCACTGCTGCCCTCCCAATGCTCAGGTGATTCATCCAGAAGCCAGGGTGTTGTGCTTCATGAAAGGTCCACTACCCCTAATGTGGGACCGATACAATAAAAGGCCAGGGCAGAGAGAAGAAATAAAAGGAAAAGGGGTGTCTAGAGGGGTGTACATGATAGACTCCTGTGCCTGGAAGAGACTAGGAAAGTTATACTGACTGGTTCACTGCATTTGCTCAAACAGTATTCATCTTCTTGAGTTTACCAGGTGACTGGAAGAGCTGGGTTCAAGTTCTTTGGCTCACTATTATATGTCTAGCTGAGCACAATGCCTGGGACATAGAGGGGAGGTCTGGGGCTTCACCATGATTCCTAAAATAGAACAAAGCATTTGTTATTTGCCAAAGGTTCACAAAGCCTGAAAAAATACGTGTTGTCTCTGGTGGAAAAGTAAGGGAATATCTCTTAAGCACCTACTACGCTCTGACTCCTGGGATTTCACCTTCAGGGCTTTTAGAGAGGTGGATAATCAGGGTCATCTTTTTTGGCGGGGGCCACAGCGACCACTGAAGAGGTAAAGAATCCTGTAGGTCTGAAAGGATCAGAGAGAGGCTTAAAACTACCTTTGCAAACCTAAATATGGCAGTCAGTTTAAATTAGCAAAGCTGGAACTGTGGCAGAATGAATAGCCCAAGTCTGAGTGAGAGGGAAGGAAAGGGTTTACTGTGTGATGGGAAATGGTTCCAAAGTAGGAGCAGGGGGCTAGTGTGGTCATGCCTCCTAATATTTCAAGAAAATGCAAAACGTTGATATTTATGTGAAATATTGTGATTTTATAGGTTGGTGATCAATGAAAAAACTAACAAATACAGTTAACAAGCATGTTTTAATGCTTGCAGACAGGAACCTTCCTGCCGATGTTTGGCCTTTTCCTTTAACGGAATTTGGGCTACCCTGTAACAGCCCACCCTAAGCAAAACTTCTTTTCTGCCTTTCTTTTATATTGTTTTTCATGGAATGTAGAGGGATTTTTCTGGAATTTTTGGAACGGGGAAATTAGTGACAATGGTGGTGCTGAGATTCCTGTTTATTTCTTGGCTTTTCCCCAATTCCCTGAGGGAACTCACTTCTTTTGGATCTTCCACAACATCTGTCACATAGTTGGGCAGAGAGGGCCCACACTTGGTACATGTTGATGAAATAAATGTGACTTCCTCTAAGTCGAGCTGAATGGAGAACTGAAATATTAGGGTGGGTGAAAGTTACCTAAATTGTTTGCTGCCAAACTTTGCTGTGTTCTTTGTCTCCAGTTCTGTGAGGTGTGCGTTACATACCTATTGCTATATAACAAATTACCCCCAAAACATATCGGTTTAAAGTAACAAATATTTATTATTGCCTACCTCTGTGGGTCAGGAATTCAAGTGCCTCTTAGCTGCTACTCTCATGAGGCTGTAAAGGAAATATCAGTTGGTGCTGCAGTCTCATCTGAAAGATCCACTCCAAATTCACTCACGTGGTTATTGGCAGGATTCAGTTCCTCACCCACTATTGGACTGAGGGCCTCAGTTCTTCACTGATTGTTGACCGGAGCTCTCCTTCCATTCTTTGTCATAGGGCCTCTCCATACGGCAGCTCTGAACATGGGATCTGGTTTCCATTAGAACAAACAATCAAAGAAAAGCAGTGCAAGACAGAAGCTGCAGTGTTTTGGTAACCTAATCTCAGGAGTGACCCCCTGTCACTGCTTCTATGTCATATTCTAGTCATTAAAGGAGACCATCTCACACTCACGGGGAGAGACTACACAAGTCATAGTGCTGCCGCGGCAACAGAACCATTCGGATGATGCCTTGAGCCTTCCTTCTTCATATTTCTTAGACTTCTTTTCTGACCTAGAGGAGCCACAAGGCCTTGGGACTTGTCATCCCATCCAATCCCAAGAAATGACAGGAATGAAGGAATTTTTAAAAATTCAACTCATTTCAATACAAAAAAAATGAGAGAAGTGAGTACATCAGAGAACTGAAATTCTGGTAGGTTTTTGGGGAGACACGAGAAGGGCCATGTTCATGAGTAGGAAACATAGATTCTGAGTCAACTGGGCATGAAAGTTTTTCTCCTGGTGTCCCGATCTTGGTCCTATAGTGACCAAGTATCCAAGAAGGGGAAAACACAATGTTCTTACAGTGGTTTCTCTGTTGTATTAATAACTCAGGCATCAGCCAGTGGAATGGGCAAAGCTAAGTGAAGGTCTGAACTCCAGACAGATTCTCCGTTGGCTAAACTCAGTAGACATGAATAAGGAATAAGGCCAGGAATCAGCATCCAGAGATATTAATTTATGAATCTGAGGTTATTCCAAAAAGCAAGAGAACAGGAACACCATTGGCTGAGACGGACGCCAGTACCAAACTCCAGAGAGTCATTTCAGGCAGAAAGGAAACCTTAATAACCAGAGGTTCAAGGGATAGGCACACAGTAAGTCCAAATAGGCAGAAAGAAGACATCAGGGATAATCTAGCAGAGACTGCATTCAAGGTCAAGGGCAGGGCATCCCAGCTGCTGATGAGACTGGGCTCCAAGGAAGTCTCCCTGGAGAGACTGAAAAATAATCCTGAGCCTTAATCACTGAGGACTGAAACATAACATAGGAGAAAACTAGGGCTTAAGACAGGCTTGGTCAAGAAATAGGCAAGAACCTGATTATTGGGGAACAAGAGATCCACAGTCAGGCTGGACCAGTAGCAAGACGGCAAGAGGAGACAAAAAGTTGACCACTGCCAGAAACCAAGATTGGTCTCTGAGTCTGGCATGGGGCTGAGACTACTTGTTGAGATCAGGCAGTCTCACTTGCCAGGGGTAGAGTCATGCTGGAAGTGGAGCCAGGGCAGACATTGAACCCTGGCTACCCTGTGACCAATTGCACTCCATACCCTCTGATACCTCATGGGAAAAATCAGACAAGTGCTGTTCTGAAAGGCAATTAGGTTTCATGATTTCCTCCCCTGTCCGGACATCAGCATGAAATTGGGGGCTTGGCTTCCAAGCCCATGTTCTTCTCCTTTGTGAAGGGCAGGGTGAGACAAAGGACACCACAGGCCAGAGCAACCCACTGCTTCCAGACAGGCTCTGGAAGAGAAGTGAGGACGCGGGTGACCCGCATGGCTTTCTCTGCCTCTTCAACAACTACTCTCCCAGCCTGGGAAGGTTCTTCCCCATTTCTGCCAAGTCACATTCTCCACAGGACTCAAACATTTAGCTTTACTTTAGACTTTTCCAGGAATCTTCCCAAATCTCCTTTCCTCATCCCCCCTCACCTCCTCCTCACCACCCACAGCCCCGCTCCTCCACTCCCACGTACAACATCCGGCTTTTACTCACGCTTGTTTCTAATTATGCATACTAATTTATTTTCTTTCCTTTTTTCCCGACCTGCCTATATTTTCCTGCTCATCCTGTGTCCTCCACTACCAAAAAATGGAATATTCCCACTGGACAGGGTCAAGGTTTTTCCTTCCCCAGTACCTAAAGCTGAACTCAGCCCACAGTGACTTCTCTAATAACAGAGTATAAGGGACTCCCTGGTTGAAAAGAAGGAAAAACCTCAAAGTGCCTTTCAGGGTCTCTTCGATGAGCTTGATTTGTGTTAAATTTGAGGGCTCAGAAGTTTCTGTCGATTTGCAGCACTTACTACTCCTACTCCTCCCAACATTTGTGCTTTATCGAAACAACTAAATTAGGAGCAGCTTGAGGGGAGGGGTCAGAACACAGACGTTTTCTATATTGCCTGTCGAAACTAGCAGAGTACAGGCACCCACTAAGTGCAAAAGAAGTCCTTGCTGACCCAAATGGAATTTTCCTGAAGTGAATGCTTTGTGTCTATTTTTAGAACTAGACTTTCCTGATAAAACAATCAGGAGATTTGGCTGAATTTCCCACTATTTAACTGGCTATGTTGGGGTCATGCAGATACAACCTTTAAGAACATAATGACCTTTAAAATATCTATTCCTGAAGTAAGGTTTGGTCATGTGTCCTTCCTGGGTGGGGGAGGATTTGGGGGGACAGTTTGACTCTGGTTATCTACAAAGTTGAGTTATGAGATCAGCCCTTTTAAACTTTACCTCTTGCAAATTGATCCTATAATAAATTGATAGGACGAAAAACACCAAAGCAACCAGGGAAATCTCACGAAGGCAAGAACACCACCACCCAAGTCCTCAAAATCTTTCCTGAGATTCACTAGGGGTTGATGCCGGTGATCTGATACCGGGGCACAGCCTAGAAGGTCTTGTTGTCTCTGAATGCCCATGTCTCCAGCTTACAGCTCACAGGCCAGCTTTGTTTTTGAACAGATTGTGTTGGGGAAGGGGAGGCTGCCGAGACAGAGCTGAGAGTCCCCAGCCATGCCATCCCTGGCTTCTGTCATCTGAATGCCTTACTCTTTCATGTAAGCAAGACAGGAGGTCCTGCTGTTTGAGTTGGCTTTGCCCTGCTCCGTGATTTCAGTTCTTTGTCTCTCCAGTGTGTGGCCTCATTTCCGTCCTCTGAGCACTATTGTTTCTCTGACTTGAACAGTCATCCAGAAAACCTCAGTAATAAGGCCTTTGTATTATTATTTATTTTGCTAATTATATATGTCTTTCCCATCCCCAATGCTCGAAGACATCAAATTGCAGTTGAAGTAACGGCAGAGGGAAAAGCAAGGGCAACAACAACAAACCACTTCACTCTTCTGGGTGGAAACATGCAATTGTACCAAGAGGGATAAGGAAAAAACTGCTCATGTTTGCAGAAAGAAGTTGGAAAAAGGGCATGAAAGCAGGCGGGCTACTTTAGCATCTGATGCCAGGGATATGAGAGAGTAGCCCTGTGTGTTCATTCAAAAAGTAAGGCTCTGAGGCCAGGACCAGAAAAGATCTTTAACCGTGGAGTCCCCAGTCACAGTGGCATGAAGCAGAATGATGCAGAGAGGCTAAGGGGGTGATTCAGTGGGTTCTTTACCTATAAAAATGATGAAAACCCCAACATCAGCTGGGCAAGTGGCCCTGTTCAGAGCTCCTGGACTCACCATGACTAAAACACTGTTACATTTTGTAGTCGATCTTGTACTTAAGCAATTATATAGATTATCTTGGAGTGTTGAGCTTATTTTTCTCATTAGATGTTAATAAATGGAAACTCAGTCTACAATTTTCACATTGTTCTATTGTTCTTGCCTCCCAGCAAGCAATGGAGCAGCACCTTTACTTTTCTTTGAGAAACTATTCCTTTCCCATTCTCAGAGCTTATGAGGATCAAGTGAGGTCACATAATCCACATCTGGCCAATCAGCCCATCTCATGCTATTGGCTATACTAATTGGTTTAGGGATAGTAAAGTACTCAAATTTGTTTATTGAACATTTAGCCCTGGAATTTTGGTGATGGGAGGTGTAGAAGGTAAACTCTTGATGATATCACTTGTGTACCTGGGTTCAGCCATGCCTGAACTTTTCAATTACTTGATCCAGTGAATTTCCTTATTCATTTAAATGTTAGAGTTGAGTTTTGTCTCTTGTAACGGAAAGAGTGACATGTGTTTATATTAAGTGCAGGTCAGTAATATAGTCTAATTTTTTTTCCCTCAGGCTGGTTCTGCTTTTCTCAAACAGGACTAATCAGATAGTAAGTGCTCCATACCTGTAGGATACATAAAAGAGCAAATGAACAAGGAGCAGGAGATATGATGACTGACAGTTGGACTATAATTTTTTCTTGATTCCTCTGACTTTATTTTGGCTGTGATCTAGGAAGTGAAATCCAGGTCCTTCTAAACCCCAATTTAACTGTGGCTCCTGAGGGAGAGTTTCAGATCTCAAATGATCTTCTGTAAGTTTCAGGGAGGATGGGTGATCCTGTACATTCACTGTGAGAATTCCCTTGGAGTACTGGTTTCAGATTGTACAGTCACACAGGCAACTGGATTAGGGAGGGCCAATGGTTTTTTGTAAATGCTATTGAAGACACTGAGTGGAAGCAATTCTCACCAAAACTCTCTTTGCTATCATCTTTCAGGGGCTAAATTGACACTGGAACCAGTGATCCCTGAACTGGGAGAAATGGGTGGCGTCGGCTGTGATTTTTGGTTGTGCTGCACATTTCAAGATGACAATATTGTTTTAAATTAACCTGTTAGATTGCACCTTTCTTAAAGAACATTACCTTGATGTCTGAGTAAGGGCAGTGCTGGAGGTCCCCAACTTATGGGACTGATCATGTTCCAAAGGTCATTTCTCAGTCCAGGTGTTTTCACGAGCCAATGAATTCCAAGCTATTCTAAGGTTCAATATTGTACATGGTTCTTAGTTTACTAAGATAATGCATTGCTTCTCAGTGAAACCTTCTCTGGTTACCCTAATCAAAAGTAACTTTTCTTTCCTCTTATATGTCACACAATGTTAAACGAGTTGTTTTTCAAACACATTTTAAAATCTTATACTTAAGCAATTATATAGATTATCTTGGAGTGTTGAGCTTATTGCTCTCATTAGATGTTAATAAATGGAAACTGAGTCCACAATTTTCACATTGTTCTAGCTCTTTTTCATTCTGCCTCATTTTCTGTTATCTCCTGCCAGGTGTCTCTGCTAACTCATCTTGCCTGAGGCCCCCTGCCCCATGTCTTACTGGGCTGCTTGGCTTAGTTCTGAAGCCTAGCACCACCTTCCCTCAGTGGCTCTTAGGAATAATCCCTGATACAGAATTTCTGGCTGGTCCACCTATTACTTTGAGTCAGGTCACAGGTTTCCCTCCAGCTAACTGATGGATGGACTGTCCTTGGCTCAGGGGTTCACTCTTGTTCAATCAGATACATTTTGGGGGCAGGGTCAGAAGGCATAAAATGCAGGCACTTGAAGAATAGGGAATCGAGATAGAGAGTTCCTAGAAGACAGAGCAGGGAGATAAAATGAAATATTCTAGTGAAGTATTAATATTTGTGGCAGGATATGGTCTTTTTTTTCTTTCTTTCTTTTCTTTTGAGATGGAGTCTTACTCTGTCGCCCAGGCTGGAGTGCACTGGCATAATCTTGGCTCACTGCAACCTCCGCCTGCTAGGTTCAATCGATTCTCATGCCTCAGCCTCCCTAGTAGCTGGTATTACAGATGCCCGCCACCACACCCTGCTAATTTTTGTATTTTTAGTAGAGACGGGGTTTCACCATATAGGCCAGGCTGGTCTTGAACTCCTGGCCTCAAGTGATCTGCCCACCTTGGATATGGTCTTAACTAGAAATGAAGAGATCTAAGTTCAAATTCAGCATTTGTCACATGTACCTTCTTTGGTCCCAAGGAAATCAAGTAGTATCTTCAGTCTTCAAATCTTTCACATGAAGAATAAAGAGTATTGATCACCACATCTCTACACCTCCTTCCAGCTCTAAGACCTCCAGGACTCACCTAGAACGAAATTCATCCCCACACAGTGGCAGCAGGGTTGTGTTGTCATGGCGATGGCTTCTTTCGGTGAAGAGAAGTTGTCAGATACTGGAGCAATGCCAGAGACATTATCCTTCCCTAGGAGAGCTCCTGATAAGCCACTGGCAGCTCCCCATTCACTTTTCCATCATTCACTCTTTTCTCCTTTCTTTTTCCTTAGAGGCATAAAAAAGGTGTAGATCATCCTGTTATCCATAATGAAGGAAGATTTGGGGATATTCCAGCCTAAATCCAGGTGTCCCCAGCTTCTTTACTCACTCTGGAGAAGTGTACTTTATCTACTCTTTTACACCATTTCTCCCATTTTGGCCATTACTGAAAGGAAGATCCTAGAAGCCAGGCCTCTTGGAAGAAGTTGGAGCTATAGCGTTGATAGGAAAATCTGACACCTAGAAAGGCAAGTCAGTTCTTCCCATGGAGTGACTTTGGGGACTGTAATGTAACAAACCTCTTTTTCACTTGTGTAAAGTGATCTCCATTCCACTTTTTTCTTGCACTGATTCTAATTAAGTGGAAGCAATTGTTATTACCATCTTAGGATTATAGTTAAAATACCCCTCAAATTGTTTCCATTTTGAATGGGCCCTTGTCCCATTCTGCTCTTGCTGAAGGAAGTCTTCCTGGAGCCACAGGACTCAACAAACATTTCTCATTAAAAATTCTCTTCTTTAGGTAACAGTGGAATAGAAATCCTTATGTTCTACTGTCGGACCCGTATGAGAACAGCACACCTTTCAATTTATAAAAGCAGGCATTTTCCCTCCTCCTGGGAAAAATCTTTCTCTTGGTCACTTGAGTCTAGCATCAAAGTCACATAATGCTATTAAGCGGATGATCATAGCCTTGTTTTGCATTTGATTTAGGTCATATCTTCTTTTTCTGATCTTTCTTAAGGTGAAGGGACCATTTATTATGCTCACAAAAATTCTCAAGGCTGGAACTACAGTATGCTCTAGTTTCTAAGCCATACACATCCAGGTAGAGGGGTCTATTTAATTGCCAATGATCTCAGCCCTTTCTAACACTGTCCCTTAAGTTTCTTTGGCACTTCATGGCAAGCAACTGAGTCATGCATGAAAATTTCTCTTCTAGACAACCCATACCAACAGAGGGAGGATTTGGTTTACTGCAGATGCTGAGTGCTTCTGATGGCACACAATCCTTCTTGTCAGTATCCACCTGGCCTATAATGGTTTGTGTGGACAACACCTACTTCCTTCAAGGGTCCCTTGCCTGGTAAATGTATGCCTTCAGGAGCTTTCTGGGTAGAGGCAGTCACAAATCACAGGGGTATCTATGAATGGCATGGCCCATGGAAGGGTTCACACTGTCCTGATTTTTCCACCATAAGTGCTAAAATAAGGGAACAGGCTTCCAGGAAATAAGTCAGATGGGTTGTCTGACTAAGCATAGGGGCAGGGATTGGGGGTGAGGTGACAGAGAGCAGTCAGCATTGTCTCTGCTTCCGCTCCACCCTGCAGTTCTGAGCTGAATAGATAATGTTGTCTCTGGCACAGCAAAGTATATGAGTTGGGAGAATCTTAAAGATCAAGTCCACCTTCTCCTTGTACTTATATGGCTCTGAGAGCCAGATAGGGGAAGTGACCTTCCCAGAATGGGAATGTGGCAGAGTGTAGCTTACAGTTCATGTCCAACTTGGGTGTGAAATTCTATGAGACTGTGCTGCCCTCTGCCTCACAATGCTTGCTCCCAAGGGACAGGAGGTTCAGAGGTACAAAGCAGCTCCAGAAAGACTCTCAAGCTATTGACTCTTGGATGACAACAATTAATGTTCAACCTGGCTTTACCCCCAACATGCACTGCACAGATGCCTGCAGGCCAAGATGCCCACAGACGCCAAGACCAAGTTTGAGAGGCATTTTCGCAGCTCTCTCTATTGTTCTCCTTTCCTCTTCTCTGGTCATCCTTCCCAAGGGATAGGCCTATTCCAGTGCGGAGGAAAACAATTCTCGGTGGCAGGAGCATTGGAATTGTATGGGCAGGGTTCTAGGCCAACTTTGGCTCTTTCACAATTCTGCTAAGCATTAAACAGTATTTTCACCCTAATTTCACCTTCCCTTCCGTGCCTTGCCTGCTTTTGCTGGTGTGTATGGAGTTGATTTGATGAGATCTCATCTTTTTTTCTCCCTTATAACATGGGCCCTATCTTCAAGGAAATCCTTACATAGCCTTTCTTTTCCAGACCTTGCCAAAGAGCAGTAGAAGAGAGGTTAGGAAATATAAGAGGAAACCTTAAAACAAACAAGGTAGAACTAGAAGGAATCTTAAATAATGCCTAACCCAACTCCATATTCCACTGATAGGAAACTGAGATCCTGAGACACCATCCAAATTCTGGTGTAAGCAGCAGAACTTAATACACCACTTTGAGCACAGAACCAAGTATTTTAGAGCTAAGAGAGGCTATTTGTTTCCAGCACAGGCTGAGATGAAGAGGCACTACCCACATGAGAAAGTTGGATTTTAAGTGACCATAGTCCCATTTTGGTAAATTCTAAAATGTCGCTCTCATTTTCTCTGATGTCATGTTGTCATTTTTCATACCACAAATGTGTTACAGTGAAAACCAGGTGTAGGTCAATGGATGGTACCAAGAAAAAGAAAAGTTATCATTCTTAATGCTCTTTAGTTCGAAACTTTATTTCTTTATTTTGATGGAGGATTAGTGTGGGCCAAGCTAAGAGTTGCCTTATAAACCTGTTGTTCTCAGCAAATGAGTCAGCTGAGATAGAAACATTACCTTCCTTGGCATATCAGCATCTCTCCCAAAGGAGGGTATTAGTTCATGGGCTGGCATTGCTATCACAAAGAAGGCTCTGGCAACACCTGATTGGCTTGGCCAAGCTTTTCCCAGTTGGCGTCTGGGCATCTTCCTAGCAGTGGGTCACTCACCCAGCAGTGATTTGGCCTCCTGTTGACATACATATGCCTAATTCAAAGCAGAAAGTCAATTTGTTATTTTGCCTAAAGAAATGTAACTACCAAACAGTCTAGTATTTCTGTCTTGGCATAACCAGGAAATCTTTACCAATAATTTATGATGTGGTCACCCTTGTTGTAGGCATTATGGAAGATGGAAATATATACAAGGAATGGCGTCTTGCAAAAAAGGAACTGGACTTTTTTTTTTTTTTTTGTAGCAATGTGGAGAGTAAAAGCCCAGGGGTCAAATGGTAATTACAGGAGGAGATTCATTTAAAGAATGTCATAAGGAAATAGAAAATAAAGGAGACATTGCAGGAAACCATAAGGGGTTAGCTGATTCACGGAAAATGTGAGGTTACAGCTGGGTCTTTAAGAATAAGTAAACCATTGGTGACTATCGTTGTAGAGGTTAGGACAGAGAAAGGTGGAACAACAAGCAATCATCTGCCAGATAAGACCCTGGGCTGGGTGAATGCAAGGAGGGAGCGGACAATTTTGTTTTCCAACCCTGTGGAGCTGGAGCCTTATCTTAGGAGTCCAGTGGGTCTGGATGCCTGATCACCAACCAGTGTAATGTTAGAACAACAAGACTTCCCTAGGCAAATCAATGTGATGATTGATACAAACAACCATCACTGGGGCCTCCTCTATCTCCAATCTCTTCCTCAGTTTCCCAGTTCTTTCAGAACCTGACTGGGAAGTTCAGGGATCTATGCCTGCAGGCTGGCCTGGTGCACATGGGTGATGAAAAGTCCTGCCTTGAGAGTAGAGTAGAGTGGTTTTGAGTGCTTCCCAACAGACTAAATTGAAGACACTCTAAAAAACCCCTGGTGGGGATAGATGGGGAGAAGAGGGTATCACTAATTCTTCATCTTTTCTTCTAGGGCCAGGGTCAGTGGCTCAAATAAACATGGTGCCCCACAGAGATGGCCTGTAGCCAAGTAGCTCTCAGCGGGTTGACTCAAAGTCACCTGGACAGGCCTGCCGGAAACGCAGGATGGCCCAGCCCTTTCCTAATAGGTTTTCCAGAGTTGATCCATCATTCTGCCCGGAAAAGGGGAGAACAAAAAATAGATCAGGAGCCCCTGTGACTGTGAATTGTGCTTCCCTGGAAATGCAAACAGGTGAAGGAGAAAATGACACAGCTAGGGTGGTAGGGGCACTGGCAGTCAACACGTTTCCAGGTTCAAATGAGAAGGGTGAGATGCTGGCATGGAGGAAACTGGCACTGGCTGTCTCCAGGCAGGACTTTCTGGGCACTGGGCAAGGCCATGTCTTTGGGAGCTGCCCCAGGCTGTTGGTCGTGCCAGTGCTTCATTCACCCTGTGAAATGTATTAATTAGTGAGTGGTTTTGGCTCAGAGAGAGTTGCCGTGGCTTCAGATGGATATAGCAGAAAAAAGGCAAATCCATCTACAGGCGCCTCTGAGAAATCTCAGCTCTTGTGAGCCTGAAAAGAGCTTCCACTAGAGAGAAGGCGAGACCCTGGCAAAGTTGGATGGAGAAAATTGAGACAGCCACGCCAATTAGTATGAGTCTATCAATCCAGTGCCACCGAATACAAGTCTAAGCCTAACAGAATCTGTGCTGCGAATAAGTAAGATTGTTGGAAACGAAACAAAAAAACTTTGCAAATGGTGCTTCTTTAAGCTTCTGCAGGTTCTCTTCTCTCACTCTCTTTTCGAAAACGGCTGCAAAAAACTTTTTGGTCTGGTTTAGCCAGAGCACGTCAGAGCTGATAGACGCCTTCAAAACTGTGGTCTCCCTTTAATTGTCAGAGGGTAAGCTGAGGTCCAGGGGGGTGAATAGACTTTTCCTAAGCCCTGTGGCTGGCTACTGGCAGGATTGAGGGAAGGTGGAACAAGTCTCTTCATTCCCAATTCAGGTTTCTTTCTTCCATCCCACATCTGATGCAATAAACATTTCCAAATCTACCTGCGCAGCAGGGCTAAGAGCAGAGTGGTCTCCAGAATAAATGGAATAGCATCTCAGGGACTGCTGGTCTGAAGACGCACTCCAAACATCACAGCTGCTGCCAAGCGGGCAGACGCCTTACCCCCAGCCCCTCTCCTGGGTTCTTCCTGGGTCTTGTCGACACTTCTCACATCACTCTGCCTTAACTTTTTCTCCCCCTAGAAAGAGATAACTTGCCTTGCATTATGCCTACCTAACTCAGTCCAATTCACGCACATAAATCCTGCTGACAACCCTGGCAGAAGCTTTATGACTAGGGAGTAAAGATTGTGAGAAAGGCAGGGAATTAATTTATAAGGAAGGAAAAATGAGAGAGGAGAGAAACAAAGAGAAGAATGCAAAGCAATTAGTGTTAATTGATGCTTAATATATGCCAGGCCCAGTCATCCTAGCTATTTCATTTAATCTTTAAAATAATCCTTGCGTTGTCATCCATGCATTTTCAGTTGCAGTTGCATGATTTAAGAAAAGCACACAGCCAGAAAGTGGCAGAGAAAAAATTATATCCTGAGTGACAGCTTTACCAACCCAGTGCTTTCCATTCTAACAAGTAGTAGAAAGAGGGAAAGACAGAAGATCCCTTGGTGATAGGAATAAGGTAGAGAGAGGCTGTGAAAGAGAGAAACGGGGCTTTGGGGGATCCTGGGTTCTGATGCTGACCTCTGTGTCATTTCTGTATCCATTATATGAATGTTTATGGAAAGTCCACTACGAAGCAAATTGTTCTAGGCAGGGGTGTTTCAGCAGAGAGAGCAGATGGTGGGAGGAGTGTATCCATAGGATAGCCTGGGCTGTGGGAATAAGAGAACTGCAAGTCAGAGTGAGTGCTGCAAAGACAATATAAGACAGCGACAGGCCTCAGAGAGCCTGGGAAAAGGAATGAATGGGGTCACCTTAGGAAGTCCATTAGGAGGGGACTCCCTGAAGAGGTGACCTTTGATTCAAGACCTGAGTCACTGGAGTTACAGGACATGTGATGCTGCACATGGAGAATTTCTCGGAAATGGAGCAGCAATGTAGTCTGACCCTGTTGTTGGGCCCATTAACTCGGGCAATGTCTTACCAAGGTGGAGAGTGGTGACAGGTCCTCCTGGGATGTGGGCCATGGCAGGGTGAGGGGACAATGTCTGTAAAGGATTTAAAAGGAGTCATCAATTCTAATGATGTCAATGATAAAATACTCCTCCATATGCAGCAGGCCATTTCCATGACCCAGCTCCTAAGGAGTGGGGAGAGTGCTATCTTCCTCTAGAGGCAGCTCCAGGAAGCATCAGCTGGTAAGCTGGGGATTCCTCTGAAACCTTCAAATCGGCAAATCATGTAGGAATCTCTGGCCACTTTCTTTTCTGTAAGAGAAGATTCACTCAAGGTCAGGGGGCCCTAAGGACCCCAGGGAATCACCCAAAAACTCCAGCCAGCCCCCAGAGGAAGACAATCCACAGAGCTGGCCCCATCCCTTTGGCCTGTGACTGAGGCCCATCTGCCCATGGTTCCTTGAAGTAATTGCTCTAAGAATTTCTCATTCACAAAAGGAAGTCTCTACTGTCCCTTTTTGGATGTCACGTAACTAATGCGTGTCAAAGGTCAGTTGCATCGGTTCTCTTAAATGGCAATTCAGCTATTGTCTGAGCAGACCAGAGGCATCCAGAGTGCAAGCTTTGCTCAAACCTAGGGACCTGGGAAAGGCTGGGAAAAGAGGAGCAAGTCGGACACCACAGGGGAGGGCCGTGGCTTCAGGAAATGTGGGGAACACCCTGAACTGTAAAAGCAGATGCGTCAGCAGACAAAGGGGGTCATTTCACTAAAGCCTCAGTGAGGCGGAGAAATTCCAGACTTTGCCCATCACCTACCGGCAGGCTCTCCCTCTCTCTGTCCCCTCCCCACCCTCTCCTCACCCTTGTCTTTCTCTGCCTCATTATCTCACGCTCTCTCTTTCTCTCCCACAGTTTCTCTCTCTCTCAATCTCGCTTTTTCTCATCCTGTTTCTCTTTCTTCTTTACTCTTTCTCCCTCTCCTTCACCTCTCCTGGCTTCATTCTCCACTCCCCTCCACCCACTCCCTTCCCTCTCACATTCTCGTTTGGGGATGGGGGGCGGCTGACAACTGGGGTTGGGGGTGAGGTCTGACAAACTGCATTTAAATTTCAGCTCCACAGCGTTCTCAGCTCCTGGTCTTGGAAACGTTCCCTGAACTTCAGTTTTTCTCATCTGAAAATGAAAAAAATAATACCTAGCTCCAAGTATTGAGCTTGTTGTGAGGAATCAAACAGATAACATTTCTAAAATTCCAAACACAGTGCCTGGTCCACGGCAGATGCTTGACTGGTGACAGCTTCCTTTCCCAGTGAGGCCCAGGGAAGTTGGCACCGTGCTTGGCACACTGTAAGCATGTGGCACAGCTTCACAAAATTCCCACAGGGAGCCAGGAGCACCACCTGAATTTTATGGATGACAAAATTGTGGTTCAAGGAAGTTAAAAGTACCCTGATAGGACAGATAATTTTTACAAAGTCTATAGCTATTGAGATTACTATATATTAATTCCCATTCTGTCCCTCCAATTTATCCCCAAACGTCAATTTCCAAATCTCCAACACTCTATGGTTTAAATGATAAACTATTCACCCAAATACTGTATAATTTTTTTTTTCCTTTTGGGACAGGGCTGTGCTCTGTCACCCAAGCTGGAGTGCAGTGATACAATCACAGCTCACTGCAGCCTCAACCTCCCAGGCTTGAGTGATCCTCCCACTTCACAGCCTCCCAAGTAGCTGGGACTACAGGCATGCACCACCATACCCAGCTAATTTTTAAAATTTTTGGTGAAGACAGGATCTCACTATGTTGCCCAGGCTGGTCTCGAACTCACGGACTCAAGTGATCCTTTCTCCTCAGCCTCCCAAAGTGCTTGGATTACAGGTGTGAGCCACCGCACCTGGCCTTGTACAATTCTTGAAGAAGCTGAAACTCATCTTTCTCCCTCAGTATAAGAAAACTCAGGATATGTTTGGACATCCCCTCCCATCTTCCCTGCCAGCCTCCTCTTCTCTAGGCTGAACCAGATCCTGCTGTATCTTTCTCAGACTCTCTTACATCCTCATTATGGTTTCTGCCCCAGTCCTCCACACTTCTCTGAAGTTTAGAGTCAAAATACCCTTTCTTGCTTTAGGGGTAAGACCTTTTCTAGCACCGTGTGTCTAGAACACAGAGAGGGCAAACAGAGATAGTGCTAGGTATTTTATTTTTAACATTTTTAATCTTGATTATATTTTGCAATGTTTATATTGTTGCACAACATAGGGAAGCATTAGTCACAATTTATATAGCTGATTTCATGGAGCTGAATTTTACGGTATTTATAGCCATTGAGTGTCTTCTCCCAGAAGTTGGAAAGATGCCCCATTTGCTGTAACACACACAACCTCCACTCCATTCTTTTCCTTTGTAGCCCAAACCACAATGTGTAATTGTGTGTTTATTTTGTGTTTAATGTTTATCTCCTTACCCAGGCTCTAAGGCTCTATGAGGGCAGGGATCACATCTGTTTAGCTCACCCAGATTTCATTATATATCCAGCCTTCTACACTCTATAACTGCTTAGTCTCAACTCTGACCACACATTAAGTCATCAAGGGAGTTAGCAGAAAAAAAAAAATATATATATATATATACACACACACACACACATACACACACACACACACACATATATATATATACACACACACACACACACACACACACACACACATATATATACACACACACACACACAAGCAAAATGTTTACTAATGCTCCTCAAGATCTTTTGAATCAACTGGTCCCCATGGCACCTGGGGATCCACAGTCATGAAAATCCTGCCAGGGATTCTTGATCCGGGATCTGGTGATCCTTGGCAGGACAACTCACCATTCTATTCGGTTGCCCACTTGTCTCCGCTCGCTGGCTCCAGCTTCTGCGCCTACACTGATGGCTGTGCCTGTTCCCTCACGCGCCCGCCGTGGCCTGACACCTTCCTGGGCCCACCCTAACACATTCCTCCGTTACTTTTAACGACTGTTTACAGCTCGCTACCTCCAGGACGTGGCTTCTGATGAAAACTGTCCAGACGCTCTGCCTCTGGTATAATTCAGAACCCAGCTCTCCTCCTTAAAATTCTTTTACACTATTTTCCACAAGCATGTGCTTCTGTTGGCAGTGCCATAAGTGTGATTGATCTTCACCATAAGTTCCTTGAACTTTGCTTTGACCTGGATGCTAAGGTGACGGGAGCTGCCTCCATCCCCACAATTTGACCGGTGCAACCCGAAAGTAGGATGAGAGTGTGTTCTGGTCAAACATTAATGTGGGGCAGGGACAATGGAGAGAGGGTTTGGTCATCTGGCATGCTGCAGACTGCCAGAGGAGCTGGAAAGGCTGAGTATGGGAAAGGGGAGGGATTTCATGTCCTTTCCTGGCTTTGAGTATTTGAAGAAACTGCCTATGGAAGACCAGACCTGTGCCCTGCCTCCCAAGAAACACATAGAGCTTAAACGGTGGAAGCTCTCTGGGGCAAATTCAGCTCCCTATGAGGAAGGTCTTCTAGTTGTTAGGGCTGTCTTGCTAGGCCAGCGAGGGTTTTCCAGCATCAGTCATTTTCATACCAATCTCGATTTTTGCCATATTCCTTCATCACCCGTGCTGTTATTTACCTAATCTTTTTAATTTACCTAATTATTAACCTAATATTTCCTTTAAAACAACTTTAAATTGACACACTTTGTTTTATTCATTCCTGTTTTTAAAAAGGATCTATGACAAAAGGTATGAGTAGACACTTCTCAAAAGAAGACATGCAAGCAGCCAACAAACTATGGAAAAATGTTCATCATCACTAATCATCAGAAAAACGCAAACCAAAATCATAGTGAGATATCATCTCACACCAGTTAGAATGGCCATTATTAAAAAGTCAAAACCAACAGAAGTTGGCGAGGCTGCAGAGAAAAGAGAACGCTTATACATTCTTGAGAATTTAAATTAGCTCAGCCACTGTGGAAAGAAGTTTGGAGATTTCTCAAAGAACTTAAATAGAACTACCATTTGACCCAGCAATCCCATGACTGGGTATATACCTAAAAGAAAGTAAATTGTCCAACCAAAAAGATATATGCATTCACATGTTCATCGTAGCACTATTCACAATAGCAAGGTTCATGGAATCAACATAGGTGCCCACCAACAATAGATTGGATAAAGAAAATGTGGTACATATACACCAGGGAATACTATGCAGCCGTGAAAAATAATGAAGTCATGTCCTGTACAGCAACATGGATGCAGATGGAGGCCATTATCCAAAGCAAATTAACACAGGAACAGAAAACCAAATACCACATGTTCTCACTTATAAGTGGGAACTAAACATCAGGTACTTGAGGACATAAAGATGGCAACAATAGGCCAGGCACAGTGCTCATGCCTGTAATCTCAGCACTTTGGGAGGCCAAGGTGGGTGGATCATTTGAGGTCAGGAGTTTGACACCAGTCTAGCCAACATGGTGAAACCCCACCTCTACTAAAAATACAAAAATTAGCCAGGTGTGGTGGCACACACCTGAAATCCCAGCTACTCAGGAGGCTGAGGGGGGAGAATCGTTTGAACCTGGGAGGCAGAGATTGCAGTGAGCCAAGAATGTGCCACTGAACTCCAGCCTGGGCAATAGAGTGAGACTCTGTCTCCCAGGAAAAAAAAAAAAAAAAAAGAGAGATAGCAACAATAGACACTGGTAATATACTCAGGCAACAACATACCTGATATATGCATAATATACCCACACCATATACCCAGGTAACAAACCTGCATTTGTACTGCCTGGTGTGTGTGGTTTGTGAACTGGTGTGTGTGGTGTGTGGTATGTATGGATGTGTATGGTTTGTGAACTGGTGTGTATGTGGGTGACTGGTGTAACTGAGGTGTGGTATGTATGGGCATGTGTGGTGTGTGAACTGGTATGTGATATGTATGAGTGTGTATGGTGTGTATTGTGTGTGGTGTGTGAACTGGTATGTGATATGTATGAGTGTGTATGGTGTATGTTGTGTGTGGTGTGTGAACTGATGTGTGGTGTGTGGTATGTATCAGTGCATGTGGTATGTGAACTGGTGTGTGTGGTATGGTATGCATGGCTGTGTGTAGTGTGTGAACTGATATGTGTGGTTTGTGAACTGATGGTGTGTGGTGTGTGATGTGTGGTATGTATGGGTGTGTGTAGTTTGTAAACTGGTGTGTGTGGTGTGAACTGGTGTGTGGTATGCATGGAGGTGTGTGGTTTGTGAACTGGTGTGAACTGGTGTGTGGTGTGTGGTATATATGGGTGTGTGGTATGTGAATTTGTATGTGTGGTGTAGTTTGGATGTGGTGCATGTGGTGTGTGCAGTATGTGGTGTGTGTGTGGCGTGTGGTGCATGTGGTGTGTGTGGTATGTGGTGTGTGATGGGTGTGGTGTATGGGGTGTACGTGGTTTGTGTGTGGTGTGTGTGGTGTGGTGTTTGTGGTGTGTGGTATGTGTGGTGTGTGGTATGTATGGGGGTGTGTGGTGTGTGAATTGGTGTGTGTGGTGTGGTATGTATGGGTGTGTGTGGTCTGTGAACTGGTAGGGGTGTTGTGGTGGGGAGTGGTGTGTGTGGTGTGTGGCATATATGGATGTGTGTGGTGTGTGTCTTGGGAGTGAGGGTGCTTATCATGAGCAGGTGCTGCAGAAGCCCTCAGGGAAGATGGCTTCACTGGGAGCTGAGATTACCCCACTGGGCTCCCTCCTTCAGCAGATGAGAGGACAGGCCCACAGGCCTAAAGTCAACTAGAGGCAAATTTCCAAGCAGAATCTACTTCTCCTGACCTCTGATTCAGTGCCTTTTCCTGATAATTTTATCCCTGTGATCCCAGCCTTGAGAATGCAAAAAACTACCCCCAACTTCAGCCTGAGGTCATGAAGCCAATCAGGAGTGCAGGCAGTCTAGGGGAGGTGCAAGTACCTATCCACTGGGCAGCCACTCTGAGGGCAGAGTCCACGGGAGACACAGCTTCAGCCACCACAGGGGCCTGTCCTCAGGCCCCTCCAGGAGTCCTCAGCTTTTTGCTTTTAGCCACAAACCCAGATTCACTTTCCCGGGCCATTCACTATCTGAGGCAGCCCAGCCGGCTTTGTCCTCCCTCCTTCCTGAAGGCTCTCAGCCCTTCGGCAGCCTCAGAATTTCACTTTGATCTCCTCTTCCCTGGGAGCCAGAATAGCTTAGTCTCTTCAAAAGGAGAGTTAGAAAGTGTGCCGTTCACCTAATAACAATTAACTCCTGAGGGTTGTCCAATCCCAATACAGGTTATTTCGCTGGAGACGACCCCTAGTAGGAAACACATTTTAGGACATCAGCAGAGGTAAAGATGAGAGCAATTTGCTCAGGCTTTTACTTGGGGTTAAGGATCACTAGGCCACCAGGACCAGGGATGCCAGCCAACCTCAGGTTTCTTTCCAAACTAGGCCTTTCTCCAAACTAGGCCTCATTTTTATCATTTTCCTACCCCTGGGCTCTATGATTTTGTGGTGTTGCTTTTGTGTTTTCAAAAACACTCTGCATTCATTCATTGGCTCTATACTTTTCCTCATGCAATGCACACAGAACTGTAAAGACAAATGATAAAGCCCTTTCCCGCTTGTATCTTGTGTTGTTGGCCAGGTTCATTCAAAAGGCAATTGTTTGATGGTGATTAAGTGTGTTGGTTTTGAATATTCACCTAAACAAGAATGGTCAATTTACACAATTCTTGGACTTCATGGGTGTCTTTTGGGAAAACTTGAAGCCACAAAAATGTTCAGTACATAAATGCCAAGGACCTCCTGCTGTCAATTAAGACCCTCATGATAGTCTTTTGCTTATTTGCTCATTAATTCATTTAAAAGTGGTTTGTGAGCAAATTAAGCATCAGGTGGCATGCTGGACATGGACACATTGATACAGAGTTTGTGGTCTGGAGGGGAGGTGGAAATGAGAGTCTCACAGGCTGCCCTCGGCCCAGAACTTCTGTGTGGAGGTTTCACATAAAAATCAGAATTTCTGGCTTTTTCTAAAAACCCTAAAGATCTAGCCCCATTAGGGCCACTGTTCCACTCACAGCCCTAAATAAGGCTCCCCCATCAGCCCAGGCATGGACCCTTTGTCCTGCCTCTGTTTTCATTCTCCTGACTGTCTGAGACCTAACCAGCTTCTCTCCTGTTTGTGACTTGCCCTTATGGGAGCCTTAGGTCTCCTACCTACTAGATGACGCTGATGGGGACATTCTCCCAAATGAGAAAGCAATGGAAAGTTGTGACCATCAAAGGAAGATCAGAGATCAAGCCTTGTTGATGTAAAAGGAATTAAAGTTAAGAAACTATTTCCTGTAACTAGAATTGTGAAAGCATACAACGTAGTACCAAAGGAAAATTACTGAAGGCTCCTTGCCTGAAGAACCTTCAAGAAGGGGAGGCCAGCCATCTGACGTGATCACAGCGATGTCTTGCCCTGAGACAAGAAGCATTCTTCCCGGGTCCTTTCCACTGGAGGATTCCTATTCTATGACCCATGCTGAGCTATGTGGATGAGTGTTTGCGTGGATTTCTTTTAAAACTATATTGCTAAATAATCTTGCCCCCTGGCTCCATGCACATTCTTTTTTTTTTTTTTGCACCCAGATAAGAAAATGACTTGAAGTTTTTTTTCTTTTTTTCTGTAAAATGCAGTCAGTGTTGTTCTGTGAGGGAGAAAGAAATAGTAGAGGATAAAGATGGAACAGGGGATGAGGCGGTAACCAGCATGCTCTCATGGATAGACACTGAGCAAGGAGAGGCAGGGATCTGCATGGAGCAAGCCCTCTCTCTCTCTAGGACAAAGCAGGTTATGTCTTCATGCCAGTGCACTCTGCATATTCATTGAAAAAAATATGATTTAATTAATTTAGGGAAGCAATATGGGCTGACCAGACAGCCAAGTTCTTCAAGATAGGACAGTAAAATATTTTATGTGCGAGCTGGCCGATGTCTGGGTGGAAGAGGGAGGGCCAGGGAGACCGGGGAGATATTGAGGGGTGAGGAGATTTGAGGAATCCACAGTGGGGTGAGCTTCATGACCAGCCGAATGAAATAAGGGCTATTTTGGATGTACGACCAATGTCAGTGCAAGGCCCTTAATCTCGAGATAACACTGGAGTTTGAATAGAAACGAAAAAAAAAAAAAAATCCACAAGTATAGAAGAAGTAAGCAGAGGCTGGGCACAGTGGCTCACGCCTGTAATCCTAGCACTTTGGGAGGCCAAGGTAGGTGGATTGCCTGAAGTCAGGAGTTTGTGACCAGTCTGGCCAACATGGTGAAATCCCATCTCTACTAAAAACACAAAAAAATTAGCCAGGTGTGGTGGCATGTGCCTGTAATTCCAGCTACTCAGGAGGCTGAAGCAGAATTGTTTGACCCAGGTAGGTGGAGGTTGCAGTGAGCCGAGATCTCGCCACTGCACTCCAGCCTGGGCAGCAGAGGGGGACTCCATCTAAAAAAAAAAAAAAAGGAAGCAGAGAGCAAGAATGTCTGTATGGATGGTACAAGACTGGAATAGAGTACATTTGTCATAGGCCAACTGACTCCATGCTCTTGTCTCACAGAGATGTTCATAACAAGCTTGAGTAGCTACAACTGGATACTTTGGTCTATATATGCTTTCCTTGTGATTCTTTTTTCCCCCCTTCTTAGCTTAAACAAATGCACACAGAGGGAAGTGGATAAACTATGAGCAAAGTAAGCACTTGCCAAGTGTACCAGAGGGCATCAAATACACATAAAAAGAGGCTTCGTTGGGAGGCCCAGGTGGGCGATCTCGAGGTCAAGAGATCGAGATCTTCTTGGCCAACATGGTGAAACCCTGTCTCTATTAAAAATACAAAAATTAGCTGGGCGTGGTGGCTCACGCATGTAGTCCCAGCTACTTGGGAGGCTGAGGCAGGAGAATCATTTGAACCCCGGGAGCGGCAGGTTGCAGTGAGCCGAGATTACACCACTGCACTCCAGCCTGGCAACAGAGCGAGACTCCATCTCAAAAAAAAAAAAAAAAAAGACTTGGGGAACCTAGGAAGAAGTGGCTTAAATTTCAGCACATGCTATATAGTTTTCAGGGATTATTCCCTCTCTAGGTATTCATCTGGGGCTGGCGCCTTTTTGGCTGGCAGGGGCTGGTGATTGGGACTCCCCAGCCAGACAGATTGCACCCAGAGCAGTGAGGCCCCGAGCACTTCCTGGAGCACCTTCTGGGGAAGGTGGCATTCTTTTTTTTTTTTTTTTTGAGATGGAGTCTCGCTCTGTCACCCAGGCTGGTGTGCAGTGGCTGGATCTCTGCTCACTGCAAGCTCCGCCTCCCGGGTTTACCCCATTCTCCTGCCTCAGCCTCCCGAGTAGCTGGGACTACAGGCGCCCGCCACCATGCCCAGCTAGTTTTTATATTTTTTTAGTAGAGATGGGGTTTCACCACATTAGCCAGGATGGTCTCGATCTCCTGACCTCATGATCTGCCCGTCTCGGCCTCCCAAAGTGCTGGGATTACAGGCTTGAGCCACCGAGCCCGGCTGGCATTCATTTTTAAAGTCCATTTATTGTGCAGTTGTTGAAAGTGGGGCACAGAAATTTGGACTGATATGCCTAGGCCACATGGCTACTGATTGGGCCAGTCTTTTTGTTGATAGAGAAGGTCTTTTCTGGGCCCAGCACAATGCAATGGATCTTCAGTCTTAAGAAATGCATTGAAAACCATCCTTGCGAAGTTTGGGGTCCCTGGTAGGCCAAGAGCTGGAAAGGCCCTAAGATTCTGGGTGCTGTAGCCCCCCTTCCAGGTGATGGTCAGAACTTGAAAGCTGCTCTAGACTCTGCACAGAAATGCATGAGAATTGAGTGTTCAAAGCTTAGTGCTTTGACTTCTTTTAACTTTCTGTAGGCTGAAATATGGATAAGAGGAAGGCATAAGGCCCCTGTCAGTTTATGGAGCCATAGCTCTAAACCTCCCAATTTCCAACCCAGCAACCCTCTGTGTCCTGGGAATTGTAGCAGGTGTCCCAGGACGCAAAAATCACTCTGCTAGAAACTGGAAAATAAGACGCCTGCCTTTTCTAGCACAATCTTTAGTAAATAGATTCAGGAAATGTGGGTCCTGGTCAGAGCTGGTGCCACAAGCTCAGTGTGTTCAGGTAGCAGACAGCCTCTTCAAGTCCAGCCTCATCAGTAATATCAGGGGGCTGAAATGGATGATCTCTAAGTAACCTTCCCACCACAGCAGTTTATAATTTTATATGTTCTGTGACCCATGTCTTCCTTGGAGGGCTCTTCAATCATGATCCGCATTACTATGGCCTTTGTTCATATTAATAATAGCTTTCAATTATTATTCCTCAGATCATTCTTGGAGCACACTTGTCATAACTGGAGCACACAATAATGACAAGGACAGAAGCCAAGCATGTCCTAAGCAGCCGTTGTTGAAACAGATATGCTACAGGGGCTGGAGTGACAATCACTAAATGTCCCCCCCACCCCCACCCACACATCCCTACCCCAGGCAGGCCCAGCCTCAGGACTCAGCCAGGTGACTTTTTCTCCTGGGTCATTAGGAGTCTGGGGTGAGCCCAGGCTGCAGGAGGAAGGCATTACTTTGTCAATTTGGGGAAAAGGGTCATGTGTCCTACTTTTGCAGATGACAGCTCATTTTAACTTTACACTTGCATGCTGGTTTGGGAGGAATTTGAAGAGGCAGCATTGAGTAGTGGTTAAGAAAAACACAAGCTCTAGAGCCACAATGTAGGATTTTGTGTCCCGGCTCTTCCACTTGATGAGTTATGCATCCTGGGAGAAGTTACTTAATTCTCTGTACCTCAGTTTTCTCATCTGCAAAATGCGGATAATCCCAGGTTCTCCTTCTCAGTGGTTTAAGGATGGAGTGGGTGAATGCATGTCAGAGCAAGGCCTGGCTCACTGTGAGAACATAAGGCATATTAGCTATTGTGATGATCTTCTTAACCGCCTTCCTACAGAAATAATGGAACTGAGGCCCAAAGAGAGAGAGAGAGAGAGAGAGAAAGAAAATAGCTTGACTGAGCACATGGCCAGTGGTGACAAAGTTGGAAACACTTCAGCTTCCTGATTCAGTGCTGGACTTGAGGGCAGTGCTCTCTCCCTGAGCTTCCCACAATATATTCCAAAGGCCCCCTCTAAGCATATGTCTTCTACATCAGCACTCATCACTATCAGCAGGACTGACCTCCCCAGTGTTTCCCACACACACCCAGCATTCTTCCTCCCCATCTCTACCTTGGGATTTCCTTCCTGCTTTTCTCTACCCTGTTCAGGGAACACGTCCAAGTCAGCCTTCCTCCGTGGACACTGCCCAGACTTCTCCATGGGCACTTCCTAGACCCCTCTGATGCACAGCCCTCTCTAAATCCCTTTGTTCCTTAGTGTCTGTGCTGTGGAAATCCTCCTATTTGACCTTGTAGTGTGAGTCATCTTTGCATGGTAAGTACCACGTAGTCCCTGCTGTCAGGACCTTTGTGGGGTCCAGCCAAGTGCTAAGGCTTATTTGAGCCTTAGCACATGTTGACTTGCACCTTGTCTTGCTGGCAGCCCTAGTCCTGGACTCCAAAGGACTCAGCAGTCCTGATTCTAATTCTGTCCTAATTCTCCCCTCCCACTCCTGCAAATCGAGTTGAGTGGTGGTGGAGTCTACTTCTGTGCTCTCTTTCTTACACTGAAAGCCACCACAGGTCACTGCCTCGGGTGTCTTCAGATAGGGATTATAGCCCCAAATACGGCAGCTTGTTTCCTGATGAAAACCCAGCAAGCAGCTGGATTGAGTGCCTGAATTTAAAAAAAAAACTCAACCCCAATTAAGGAAGAGCTGGGAATCTCTGCAATTCTGAGACAGCGCAGTTATCATAAGCTCTTCTAAGAGAAACCATTTAAGATAGGGTTGGAATTAAAATAGTTTCCCCAGCACACAATTATGTGCTGACTCTTTCTGAGGGAGTAGTTTAGGGAGCAAAGAACTGAGTTTTCATTTTAACTGTTCTTTCTCAATTGCTCAAGACAGTTTTCAAACTCTTCTTAAAATTATGTTTCTATCATGGCCTCTCTCACAACGGTTTGCAGCATCCAGTTTGTTTCCCACTCATAGAAATATTGCACATACATTTTAATTATGTGAGAAATTATATTCTTAGGGAAAGGCAGGTTGTATGAGTCGATTTATTTCAGTATATCAAAAATATGATTTTTTTTAAAGTAGTGAATGTGTGGACAGACCTCAGAGCAGACGCTGGAGGTCCCCTGATGGTCATTCCACATTCTACTCCCCAGTGTCCCTGGCTGCTCAGTGCCCTTAGTGAGTGCCTTAATCGCTTTAGGATCTCATTCCCTCATCAGTAAATGAGGTGCTGACACCTGCTCTTCTGATTTCCCAAAGCAACTATAAAAATAAAATGAAATAAAGCATAACATGCTAGGCAGAATATAAATCACAATTGTGACTTCAAATTGCTATGTCTAGAATGCCCTGCCTTCACCTTGCAGGACCACTCTGCAGAGGAAATCTGAGACGTTGGTTCTATTGCCCTGTTTCTCTTCAGTCCTTGAACCTGCCCACCTGCATAGCTTCCTTCTGCTCTCTCCCTGCCATGGCTGATACAGGTTTGTGACCTGTCGCCACTGGGTGAAATCATTTATTTCTCCCCACATCCTTTGCCATGCATTTGCAAGTTTTTTCCATTTGATTTTGGGGGCTTTGAGTCTCAGTATTTTGCCCTCTCATTCCTTGCCCTCCCCTACTTTCAGAAAGCCTTTTCCTATGAACTTTTTCATTTATGGGCTGGTTGGTTTCATTTCCTCTGACATGCCTCTTTCCTCAATAGGTTCTTGTTATCTCAGCTGCTTGGGATATTTGTGTTACATCCCTGTCCCAGCTCTGGCTCCACCTGCCTCCTTTCCTCTCCCACGCTGAGGAGAGCCCACATTTTATGCTGTTGGTGACAGGTCCCAGCCAAGGCTCGGCGGTCTCAGCCTCTTCCTCCCTGGGCCTCAATCCTGGGGAACACCACCAAGAAGGAAGGGGTTAATCTGTGGCTTGCCCTCCATCTTCTTTCTAGTTCAACCTGTCAGTGTGCTGGGAGAGAAACCAGGCCTTTGCCACTAGAACACATAAAATAAAACACCAGCCTGCTCCTTTCTCTGTGGAGGATCAGTAGAGCTTTGGGGAGCACCTGTTCAGTGCCCTCATTTTCCAGTTGAGGAAGCAAAGACAAGAGGTGAAATGACCTGCCTGAGGTCACTGTGATTTTGAGCATCCTACTGTGCCAGTCCTGTGCTGGGTACTGGCTATCAAAGATGACTAAGATATTGCTCCTGTCCTAAGCTGTTCAAGTGAGAGGATAAAGAAGCCTTTATTGATTGTATTTACTGGACAAGCATCTATCTGCTAATTGATTAGACCCCTCCCATGTTTTCCTTTGAATTAAATTTTCCTTCTTTCCAAAAGCAATTCACCACCTCCTTGGAGGTCTAGCTCCCAACCAATTCATGTCCTTCCCACCTCCAAACTGCTCTGTTCTCTTGTTCCCCACCTACCTTTAAGGTTTGTGAATATCCTGGGCTGGGACAGTGTAGCTGGAAAAGACGCCCTCTTCTCTGCTCACTTCAAGGCCTGAAAGCCCTTTCTCCACTCAGGATGGTCAGGGGCAGTTCTCAACATGTTTGATTAGCTCAGAGCCTCTGGCAGTGAAAAGAGGCCTTTTCTTCCAAAAAAGATTTGGCCTCCTTGTTTTATAATGTCTACCCTGTTATGAATTGCTTGGAAGGACCGGAGGTACCGTGAGTTACTGGGGAAGCCCCTCTTTGTTCTGCTTTTCATTTCCTGAGCCCTCATTCTCCAGGAGAGAGTGGCACAGAGGGATGAAGAGAGGCAGGAGCACAGCTGTCCCTAGGGAGGTGGAGAAATGAGTAGGAAAATATCTAATGAGCAATTGTTCAGCACGTATCTTGAGAAAGTCATATCAGTGGTCTATTATTACTGCCTAGCATACCACTCCAAAACTGAGTGACTTGAAACAATGACTTTATTACTCATTGTTTCGTAGGTCAGGAATTTGGGCAAGGTTCAGTGGGATGGCTTATCTCTGTCCCACATGATGCTCCTTGGGATGGCCCATCTGGGGCTGGAAGATAAAATGGGTCAATTACATGTTTGAGGCTTTGGTGTTGGCTATTGGCTTAGGTATCTCAGTTCTCCATGTGGCCTCTTTTCCCAGCAGCACAGGCTGACCTTCTTTATCTGATGGTTGAGTTTAGAAGGAAAAGCTTCGATGTGCAAGTGCTTATTATGCCTCTGCTTGGGTCACATTTGATGAGGTCTCTTGACCAAAGCAAGTGACATATGGCCAAGCCCAGAGTCAGTGTGAGCAGAACTGCTTGAAGGCGTGAGTACCAGGAGGCATGATTCATTGGGAGGCCTTGTAGCAGACTTAGCATACACAGATGATTAACAAATACTTCTTTTGGTAAAGGTTGGAGCTTTGTAGATCATATACCTTCTCCCCCAGCTAGCAAGACTCCTTTAATTTCATCCTTTCCATTAATACCCCCTTTTTTCTTCATCTGTTCACATTTCAGGTGACTTTTCTTTACTCTGAACTAGAGCAGGTTACTTAGTTCTTACCACATGTTAGCAATCATGAGTACAGAGGAGCTTTCACCCTTTAGGGTGGATTTAGTACACACCTTCTTTCTCGAAATAAAATAGTTTCTAGGTTTACAATTGGTGGCTGTGATCTGTCCATAAGCTCAGTGTGAGGCAGAGATCTGGGCACCTGGCTAGGCCCTAGATCCAAGGATCTCAGGGAAATGATATTGTAGCCCCCTAGCCAAACGAAGTGGGAAATTGGCCTTGGGTCATATCATGGCGACATGGTTCAGAGTGATCCTAGAGTTGGTACTCCTAGGATATGTGATTAAACCACGTTTGCTAATTTTGAGGAAATTACTTACCTTCCCTAAGCCTTATCATAAGGAAAATGTAAGCAATACTCTATCAGTCAATCAATCAATGAAGATTGTTTTGAAGATAAAATGGTAATACATGCTAAGTGCTTGGCATATGGCAGAGGCTCACAAGTTTAACTATTTTTGGTGGCATTAACACATATTCATTTCACCTCTCTACCACTCCCTTTAAAAATGAAATTCATAAATATTTATATTCATAATCACTGACTCCCTCCAAAGGGGAAGAAAAAGTAAAGAAGAGAGATGAGAGAAGGAGATAGAAGAGATTGAAATACAGGAGAGGAGATGAAAAGGATACAAAAAGGAGAAGAAGGAGGGATGGGGAAGGAGACAGAGTCAAAAAACAGATGGCAAGGCTGAGAGTGCATGTACTTTAAGACCAGAGATCATTTTCCGAGGAGTCGTCACATCTCTGGGGTTACCCAAAGCTCACTTGGCTCCTGGCAAACCTGAAGTCCTTGCCAATGGGAGAGGCTGAGTGGTGTGTGTCAGACAGCAAATGGATTTTGCCACCCAGGGTGTCTGTACCAACTTGGATAAGATCACATGGAGAAAAGAAAGGAGTGGGGCAGAGAGGGAAATATTTCTCAGAGTGAGACTGAGTGGTTGGCTGGGAATTTCACCATGGGCCTGGCCTACTATTAAGTCTGCAAATAATCCATACAGCTGCCCCTGCATTTGTGGCTCCTCCTGAAGGAAAAAGGGCAGCACAGCTAGATGCGCTTTTCCAGACTAAGTTTCTTTCAGGTGAACACTCCTCCTCTGCAGCTCTCCGGACCCTCTCCTCCACCTGGGACGTAGGACTGGTTGCTGGCACAGGTTGGGAAGGAAACTTCTTGCCAAGGATGAGTAGGAGTAGAGTGGATGGAGGGTCACAACCTTGGTCCAAGATTTATCCTCTGCCATGGAGGTGTTTCCAGGGCTGGGGTTGCAGACTTCCACCGGTGCATTGGTGGAAGAATTAGGTAATGACATGACTCAAAACTAGGATGTGTGCAGTGGGAAAACTCTCTTTTCCAATTTATGAAGCCCAAGGAATTGGGATGATACAAGGTGCTCCCTTTGGTAGTAAGTGTTGTGAGAAATCTCTCTAGACACTAGCAGCGCCAGACCTCCCACCCTAGCCAGTGTCACTAGCTATGATGAAGGCTCAATTGAGAAGGAATCTTCCTCCTCTATGAATTGTTTGGGATGATGTATTTCTTTCTCACAATTAAGAATAGAAAATGTATATTCTTCTTTTATATTTAGAAATGTTTAATTTTGGTGTTTATGCTCTTACCATGTTTAAGAGTATTCAGTCTGTTATAACTGCAGATCAGTCTTGTAACTCCAATTTATAGTGAGTAGTTGACTGATTAATTTAGACATAAATTTAGGTTGAAATCTTTTTTGTATTGTATTCAAAAAATTACAAAAGCTTAAGAATTGCTAATTTAAGAGGTTAATTTATTAGATTTATAGGAATCATTTAAGTACTTGAGAAAATTTATCAGATCAAAATTTTTTTCTATGAAATCAAATATATTAAATTTATTAAAGCAGTTCAGGATTTTTTTTAATAAGTTTTTTTTTTTTTTTTTTTGAGACAGAGGCTTGCACTGTCACCCAGGCTGGAGTACAGTAGTATGATTTTGGCTCACTTACAACCTCCATCTCCTGGGTTCAAGCAATTCTCTTGCCTCAGCCTCCTTAGTAGCTGGGATTATAGGTACCCACCACCATGCCCGGCTAATTTTTTGTAGTTTTAATAGAGATGGGGTTTCACTATGTTGGCCAGACTGGTCTCAAACTCCTGACCTCGTGACCCACCTACTTGAGGCTCCCAAAGTGCTGGGATTACAGGCATGAGCCACTGCACCCAGCCTTAAAATAAGTTTTTAATGGAGACCAGACATTAATCAAAATTCTTTAAAAAGTGGTAGTTAAACTCACTAGGTCCATATCAGAATTATAAGACTTAAAAGTGATAAGTAAAAGATTAAAGGATTTTAATCTGTATTTTTGGATGTAAAACCTTTATTAATAGAATACTTATTCAAAATTAATCATAAAATGACCTCTGATAATATTTTCTACTCATAAAATCCACCTAAAAAAGCTAAAGATATCACATTGGAAATACTTTTGATTAGGATCATTGTTGATCTATTGGCTTTCTACTGTTGTGTAAAAAGATACCTATATGACGTTCAATCTTATAACACTTTGCTGCGCATATGTAAATCAAATTTTTCATGATTTCCATCTTTATCCCAGATATCAAGACTCTTAGAGGAGGAAACAATTTTTTACTTATTTTGGTAGTCACAGTAACTGGCACAGTATTGAGGAAATAATAGATAATTCATGCTTTTTATGAAGGAAGGAAACAAGAAGTGAATGAGAACTTCAATTCTCAGAACTTCAGTTTTCTTAATGAAGGTGTTATTATCTATTATTCAGAGCTAACATAGGACCAAGATTGCCGTTAACTCTAGTTTTTGTTGCCGGTATAGCTCCAGGGAAATCAGGATGTTAGGAAAACTGACTTTGATGGTGTGCACTGAAACGTTCAGAATTATATGGCATGGTTTGGCATGACAAAGTTCCAGACCTGTAGCAGTGTGACAGTAGTCTTACCTCATGACAGAATGAAGCTGTGGTGGTCATAAGAATGTGACTTGAAGATCAAACCTAAGCAAGCCTATGTTCCTCAACCAACCATTACACACACACACACAAACACACACACACACATATACACACACGCGCGCCTCTTGAATCTTTCATGGTCCAAGTAGGAGAGTATAATAAAGGCAGAATTTAAGAAAGAAGCTATTTACAGAGACTTGGGCACAGTTTAAGAAAAGCACAGCAAAGGATGGTGCAGGATCCTCCAGGCTAGTCACACCCATGCCTCAAGAAGGAGCAAGAGAGGGGAGTGATTATTAGAAAACAGAGGAAAGGGGCGGAGCAAGATGGCCGAATAGGAACAGCTCCAGTCTCCAACTCCCAGCGCGAGCGACATAGAAGACCGGTGATTTCTGCATTTTCAACTGAGGTACTGGGTTCATCTCACTGGGGAGTGCCGGACGATCGGTGCTGGTCAGCTGCTGCAGCCCGACCAGCCAGAGCTGAAGCAGGGCGAGGCATTGCCTCACCTGGGAAGCGCAAGGGGGAAGGGAATCCCTTTTCCTAGCCAGGGGAACTGAGACACACAACACCTGGAAAATCGGGTAACTCCCACCCCAATACTGCGCTTTAAGCAAACAGGCACACCAGGAGATCATATCCCACACCTGGCCGGGAGGGTCCCACGCCCACGGAGCCTCCCTCATTGCTAGCACAGCAGTCTGTGATCTACCGGCAAGGCAGCAGCGAGGCTGGGGGAGGGGCGCCCGCCATTGCTGAGGCTTAAGTAGGTAAACAAAGCTGCTGGGAAGCTCCAACTGGGCGGAGCTCACAGCAGCTCAAGGAAACCTGCCTGTCTCTGTAGACTCCACCTCTGGGGACAGGGCACAGCTACACAACAACAACAACAACAAAAAAGCAGCAGAAACCTCTGCAGACGCAAACGACTCTGTCTGACAGCTTTGAAGACAGCAGTGGATCTCCCAACACGGAGGTTGAGATCTGAGAAGGGACAGACTGCCTGCTCAAGTGGGTCCCTGACCCCTGAGTAGCTTAACTGGGAGACATCCCCCACTAGGGGCAGTCTGACACCCCACACCTCACAGGGTGGAGTACACCCCTGAGAGGAAGCTTCCAAAGCAAAAATCAGACAGGTACACTCGCTGTTCAGAAATATTCTATCTTCTGCAGCCTCTGCTGCTGATACCCAGGCAAACAGGGTCTGGAGTGGACCTCAAGCAATCTCCAACAGACCTACAGCTGAGGGTCCTGACTGTTAGAAGGAAAACTATCAAACAGGAAGGACACCTACACCAAAACCCCATCAGTACATCACCATCATCAAAGACCAGAGGCAGATAAAACCACAAAGATGGGGAAAAAGCAGGGCAGAAAAGCTGGAAATTCAAAAAATAAGAGCACATCTCCCCCGGCAAAGGAGCGCAGCTCATCGCCAGCAACGGATCAAAGCTGGACGGAGAATGACTTTGACGAGATGAGAGAAGAAGGCTTCAGTCCATCAAATTTCTCAGAGCTAAAGGAGGAATTACGTACCCAGCACAAAGAAACTAAAAATCTTGAAAAAAAAGTGGAAGAATTGATGGCTAGAGTAATTAATGCAGAGAAGGTCCTAAACGAAATGAAAGAGATGAAAACCATGACACGAGAAATACGTGACAAATGCACAAGCTTCAGTAACCGACTCGATCAACTGGAAGAAAGAGTATCAGCGATTGAGGATCAAATGAATGAAATGAAGCGAGAAGAGAAACCAAAAGAAAAAAGAAGAAAAAGAAATGAACAAAGCCTGCAAGAAGTATGGGATTATGTAAAAAGACCAAATCTACGTCTGATTGGGGTGCCTGAAAGTGAGGGGGAAAATGGAACCAAGTTGGAAAACACTCTTCAGGATATCATCCAGGAGAACTTCCCCAACCTAGTAGGGCAGACCAACATTCAAATCCAGGAAATACAGAGAACGCCACAAAGATACTCCTCGAGAAGAGCAACTCCAAGACATATAATTGCCAGATTCACCAAAGTTGAAATGAAGGAAAAAATCTTAAGGGCAGCCAGAGAGAAGGGTCAGGTTACCCACAAAGGGAAGCCCATCAGACTAACAGCAGATCTCTCGGCAGAAACTCTACAAGCCAGAAGAGAGTGGGGGCCAATATTCAACATTCTTAAAGAAAAGAATTTTAAACCCAGAATTTCATATCCAGCCAAACTAAGTTTCATAAGTGAAGGAGAAATAAAATCCTTTACAGATAAGCAAATGCTTAGAGATTTTGTCACCACTAGGCCTGCCTTACAAGAGACCCTGAAGGAAGCACTCAACATGGAAAGGAACAACCGGTACCAGCCATTGCAAAAACATGCCAAAATGTAAAGACCATCGAGGCTAGGAAGAAACTACATCAACTAACGAGCAAAATAACCAGTTAATATCATAATGGCAGGATCAAGTTCACACATAACAATATTAACCTTAAATGTAAATGGACTAAATGCTCCAATTAAAAGACACAGACTGGCAAACTGGATAAAGAGTCAAGACCCATCAGTCTGCTGTATTCAGGAGACCCATCTCACACGCAGAGACATACATAGGCTCAAAATAAAGGGATGGAGGAAGATTTACCAAGCAAATGGAGAACAAAAAAAAGCAGGGGTTGCAATACTAGTCTCTGATAAAACAGACTTTAAACCATCAAAGATCAAAAGAGACAAAGAAGGCCATTACATAATGGTAAAGGGATCAATTCAACAGGAAGAGATAACTATCCTAAATATATATGCACCCAATACAGGAGCACCCAGATTCATAAAGCAAGTCCTTAGAGACTTACAAAGAGACTTAGACTCCCATACAATAATAATGGGAGACTTCAACACTCCACTGTCAACATTAGACAGATCAACGAGACAGAAAGTTAACAAGGATATCCAGGAATTGAACTCATCCCTGCAGCAAGCAGACCTAATAGACATCTATAGAACTCTCCACCCCAAATCAACAGAATATACATTCTTCTCAGCACCACATCGTACTTACTCCAAAATTGACCACATAATTGGAAGTAAAGCACTCCTCAGCAAATGTACAAGAACAAAAATTATAACAAACTGTCTCTCAGACCACAGTGCAATCAAACTAGAACTCAGGACTAAGAAACTCAATCAAAACCACTCAACTACATGGAAACTGAACAACCTGCTCCTGAATGACTACTGGGTACATAACGAAATGAAGGCAGAAATAAAGATGTTCTTTGAAACCAATGAGAACAAAGATACAACATACCAGAATCTCTGGGACACATTTAAAGCAGTGTGTAGAAGGAAATTTATAGCACTAAATGCCCACAAGAGAAAGCAGGAAAGATCTAAAATTGACACTCTAACATCGCAATTAAAAGAACTAGAGAAGCAAGAGCAAACACATTCGAAAGCTAGCAGAAGGCAAGAAATAACTAAGATCAGAGCAGAACTGAAGGAGATAGAGACACAAAAAACCCTCCAAAAAATCAATGAATCCAGGAGTTGGTTTTTTGAAAAGATCAACAAAATTGACAGACCACTAGCAAGACTAATAAAGAAGAAAAGAGAGAAGAATCAAATCGACGCAATTAAAAATGATAAAGGAGATATCACCACCGACCCCACAGAAATACAAACTACCATCAGAGAATACTATAAACACCTCTACGCAAATAAACTGGAAAATCTAGAAGAAATGGATAATTTCCTGGACACTTACACTCTTCCAAGACTAAACCAGGAAGAAGTTGAATCCCTGAATAGACCAATAGTAGGCTCTGAAATTGAGGCAATAATTAATAGCCTACCAACCAAAAAAAGTCCAGGACCAGATGGATTCACAGCTGAATTCTACCAGAGGTACAAGGAGGAGTTGGTACCATTCCTTCTGAAACTATTCCAATCAATAGAAAAAGAGGGAATCCTCCCTAACTCATTTTATGAGGCCAACATCATCCTGATACCAAAGCCTGGCAGAGACACAACAAAAAAAGAGAATTTTAGACCAATATCCCTGATGAACATTGATGCAAAAATCCTCAATAAAATACTGGCAAACCGGATTCAACAACACATCAAAAAGCTTATCTACCATGATCAAGTGGGCTTCATCCCTGGGATGCAAGGCTGGTTCAACATTCGCAAATCAATAAACATAATCCAGCATATAAACAGAACCAAAGACAAGAACCACATGATTATCTCAATAGATGCAGAAAAGGCTTTTGACAAAATTCAACAGCCCTTCATGCTAAAAACGCTCAATAAATTCGGTATTGATGGAACGTACCTCAAAATAATAAGAGCTATTTATGACAAACCCACAGCCAATATCATACTGAATGGGCAAAAAATGGAAAAATTCCCTTTGAAAACTGGCACAAGACAGGGATGCCCTCTCTCACCACTCCTATTCAACATAGTGTTGGAAGTTCTGGCTAGGGCAATTAGGCAAGAGAAAGAAATCAAGGGTATTCAGTTAGGAAAAGAAGAAGTCAAATTGTCCCTGTTTGCAGATGACATGATTGTATATTTAGAAAACCCCATTGTCTCAGCCCAAAATCTCCTTAAGCTGATAAGCAACTTCAGCAAAGTCTCAGGATACAAAATCAATGTACAAAAATCACAAGCATTCTTATACACCAGTAACAGACAAACACAGAGCCAAATCATGAATGAACTTCCATTCACAATTGCTTCAAAGAGAATCAAATACCTAGGAATCCAACTTACAAGGGATGTAAAGGACCTCTTCAAGGAGAACTACAAACCACTGCTCAGTGAAATAAAAGAGGACACAAACAAATGGAAGAACATACCATGCTCATGGATAGGAAGAATCAATATCGTGAAAATGGCCATACTGCCCAAGGTAATTTATAGATTCAATGCCATCCCCATCAAGCTACCAATGAGTTTCTTCACAGAATTGGAAAAAACTGCTTTAAAGTTCATATGGAACCAAAAAAGAGCCCGCATCTCCAAGACAATCCTAAGTCAAAAGAACAAAGCTGGAGGCATCACGCTACCTGACTTCAAACTATACTACAAGGCTACAGTAACCAAAACAGCATGGTACTGGTACCAAAACAGAGATATAGACCAATGGAACAGAACAGAGTCCTCAGAAATAATACCACACATCTACAGCCATCTGATCTTTGACAAACCTGAGAGAAACAAGAAATGGGGAAAGGATTCCCTATTTAATAAATGGTGCTGGGAAAATTGGCTAGCCATAAGTAGAAAGCTGAAACTGGATCCTTTCCTTACTCCTTATACGAAAATTAATTCAAGATGGATTAGAGACTTAAATGTTAGACCTAATACCATAAAAATCCTAGAGGAAAACCTAGGTAGTACCATTCAGGACATAGGCATGGGCAAAGACTTCATGTCTAAAACACCAAAAGCAACAGCAGCAAAAGCCAAAATTGACAAATGGGATCTCATTAAACTAAAGAGCTTCTGCACAGCAAAAGAAACTACCATCAGAGTGAACAGGCAACCTACAGAATGGGAGAAAATTTTTGCAATCTACTCATCTGACAAAGGGCTAATATCCAGAACCTACAAAGAACTCAAACAAATTTACAAGAAAAAAACAAACAACCCCATCAAAAAGTGGGCAAAGGATATGAACAGACATTTCTCAAAAGAAGACATTCATACAGCCAACAGACATATGAAAAAATGCTCATCATCACTGGCCATCAGAGAAATGCAAATCAAAACCACAATGAGATACCATCTCACACCAGTTAGAATGGCGATCATTAAAAAGTCAGGAAACAACAGGTGCTAGAGAGGATGTGGAGAAATAGGAACACTTTTACACTGTTGGTGGGATTGTAAACTAGTTCAACCATTATGGAAAACAGTATGGCGATTCCTCAAGGATCTAGAACTAGATGTATCATATGACCCAGCCATCCCATTACTGGGTATATACCCAAAGGATTATAAATTATGCTGTTATAAAGACACATGCACATGTATGTTTATTGCAGCACTATTCACAATAGCAAAGACTTGGAATCAACCCAAATGTCCATCAGTGACAGACTGGATTAAGAAAATGTGGCACATATACACCATGGAATACTATGCAGCCATAAAAAAGGATGAGTTTGTGTCCTTTGTAGGGACATGGATGCAGCTGGAAACCATCATTCTTAGCAAACTATCACAAGAACAGAAAACCAAACACCGCATGTTCTCACTCATAGGTGGGAACTGAACAATGAGATCACTTGGACTCAGGAAGGGGAACATCACACACCGGGGCCTATCATGGGGAGGGGGGAGGGGGGAGGGATTGCATTGGGAGTTATACCTGATGTAAATGACGAGTTGATGGGTGCAGTAGACCAACATGGCACAAGTATACATATGTAACAAACCTGCACGTTATGCACATGTACCCTACAACTTAAAGTATAATAATAATAAATAAATTAAAATTAAAAAAAAAAAAAAGAAAACAGAGGAAAAGCAGTTTGATGGGAGTTGTTGTCTCTAATGGAGAAACACAGTAGTCTACAACATTAAACATTCAAGTATCACTCTTTTTCCTGTCTCCCCTCTCCTGTTGCTCCCATTGGTCAAATCCAACTGGAGGTCAGCCGTACGAGATGACTGATAAAGTTCGTTGAGAGTGCATGCAGTCTGTTGTACAGGGTAGAAAAGAATGGGATATGTGTATGGAGGGCAAATGGCAGATATATCTCACACACCCCAAATAAACATGTGAAGTTTCACAGAGCGTGACCAGAAGGCACAAAAAGAAGCAAAGAACAGGAATTTGTCCTAGGTTGCGGTCATCTCCACTTTACTTTCTCAGGTGTTTAACGTCAATTGTTTGGTAACTTCTGTCCAAAGTAATATGAAACTTTTGCAGTGAGGTAAAAATACATTGATTTGGTCCCACTCTCTGGGTTAACCCTCTACTCTTTGAGTTGACCCTCCCTCTCTAGGTTGACTCTACTTTTTAAGTCAACCCCCACTCTGGGAGGACCCCACTATCTGGGTTAGTTCCCATCCTCTGACCAGTGACAGCTGCTTGGCACCACACACACTTACAGTCCCAGAGCAGAGTTAGCTGTTCTGACCCTCGGCTGAGAAAGGACACAGCTCACTGTATCTGGAAGGTGAGGCCTTGGTCAAAAGCTCTCCCTAGAATGTTTCTAAGACCAGTCTCCTGGCTTTTCTAGTACTGCTCAACAGTTCACTTGGGACAGTGTAGGAGGGAAAAGTTACCTGACTTGATAGATAACTGGCCTTTTCACCCACATGGGATGTCAGCAAGGCTAAAAATAAGTAGGCTTTCAAGGTGAGCTGGGAAGACACAGCTTGCTGAGACCTGAATCCACATCAGGGTTAATGATATCAACGTTGGCACCTCAGGTAGAACCTACAGCGCCACTCAGGTCTGGACACAGTGGAGCTGGAGGACCAGGTTTTCACAAATTAGTAATAATAATGAGGTCAATCCTCTCACATGGAGGCTTCTCTGAGTAAATCTAATTGAGTTGGCCCTAAGAGGTGGGTGTCCTAGGAAAATATTCACCATTCGCTGGGAGAGTTGTAGGTCCTATGGCGTTTCACTGTATTGATTGTCTCCTCTGGCCCATTCCCCTGAACTCTGATGCAGACAACATCTCCTTTTTATGAAAGTTATATCATTTTTCCTGCATGCCTGTCTTTCATTTAGGGTTGTGCTTTCAAACTCTTCAGAACATTAGAATCATCTAAGGAGCTATTAAAGATCCCAATGAGTAGAGCGTGGTATAGACTGTTTAAATCAGAATCTCTGGAAGTGGGGCCCAGGCTTCAGAATTTTATAAAGTTCCCCAGGTGATTTCAATGTGTCCCCAGTATATGAGGCACTGACTTGTGACCTCCAACTTTGAACTTTCTCAAGATCTTCCCTTTTTATCCTAGTTTTCCTGCAGCTAAGCCCCCATTTTCTAAGCTTCTCTCTAAGTAATCTCCCCCCTGATTCATCTTTCCATCCCACATAGAGTTCAGGTCTAGGTTTATGCTCCTTCCACTCCTTCAGAATTTCAGAGCCGGAGAGACCTCAGAGTCCCATGGATGAGCCTAAATCTTCATTGTGTAGATGGAAAAGTGTAGGGAAGGAAGATCAGGATGTTAGGTATGGTGGGGCAGGGGCTGGAGCCACTCTCTGCTCTCACTGATTTGCAGAGCCTGAAAATCCCCCAGTGGTCACTGACCCACTCTGGAGAAAGCAACAATCAGATTGATTCACTGTCTGGAAAGGTAAGCTGTGGTCAGATGATAGAGATCCTTGAAATTTGCATAATGATGTATTACAATTAAGACTGTAGACAATGAGAGCCACTGAAGATTTCAGAGCATCAGTGTGTCATGTCTGCTCTGACAGCAGTGGTTAGCGTGGAGAAAAGAAGAAAGACTCTTGACAGTCAAACAAGTGAAGACAGAAAACCAAGCAAGAAGAGGCAAGCAATTGTAAAGGAGGTGAGAAGTGGAGGGGAAGATAGATGTTAGGAGCACTGGTGGGGGATACTTGGACCTCTCCTCCATCTCATCAACTGACTCACAACAAGGCTTGACAGCTAGAAGGACAATGTTGGCCCAAACACTATCAGCCTCAACAGACTGATAGGATGTTGAGGACAGAGAACAAGATGAGCTTTGGCACAAACATGTGAGCCTTAAACTCTCTCTCTCTCTGGTGTTTCACTGAAGGCAGGGCCCCACTTCAAATTCCAGCAGAGAATTTTGCAGCTCATAGCTGCCAGTTTGGGGACACCTACAGAGAGGCAGTGCATTGAGGTGGCTCCCTGGGTTTGAAACCTGACTTGTTATTTTTCTAGTTTAACAGAGATGTTAAGCATCCTTAACATCTCTATGCCTAAGTTTTCTCACCTCTAAGGTGGAAATAAAAATGATACCCACATCACAGGGTTGTGACAGATGATATGCATTGAAACATAAAAATACTCAGAAGTATTCATGGGGCACAATACATCCTTAATATATAGTCGCTACTCTACTATTTTACCGTTTTTGGATAGCTTGTTGCTCATTGCCTAGGTCATAGTTCATAGCAAAACATCACTGGATTGGGAATCTGGAAATCTTGCTTCTGGCCTTTTTTTCTGCCAATGACAAGTTCTCTGAACTTGATTAAGTCATATTTAACTCCTGCAAGCCTCCATTTCTTTTTCTATAAAATACAAGTAAATTTAGTCTGCTTTGTCATGTGAATGTGAAGATCAAATGTCTTTCCCACATCATCCCTCTGCTTCCAGCCGCATTTAGAGATGACACACCAGAGGAGAACCACCTGGAGTGCTGTTCTACCCCAGAGGAGCTGGACAGGAGCACACAGATTTGTCCTTCAAAACTTCCATCACCTGCTTATCCATTCCACCTCCTGGTGCCCATCTTGGGTCTTTTATTGAAGCTTTTCTTTGGAAAATACCTGACATTTAACCAGTACAATAGTTAGGAACCTACTTAAAGTCATGTCTGCCACACACTGGGACTTTAAGACTCAAAGGACTACAATTATTATGGTGGAATTTGGTCCCAGGAGAAGGAGGAACTGCTGATGTGGTGGTCTGGTCACCTGGAACTGATCAGAAGCTTGGACTCGAGTCTTGTCCATATCACTGACTTATCACCATGATGTCAGTCAAGAATTGGTTGCATAGGACTCCTTAGAAGATGAGGGGTCTAAATTAGATTTCCTCTACATTCCATTCCAGGTCTTCTATGTATGCCATGATTCTAAAACTCCAGTCAATTTATTACAAAAATACAGGCATTTGGTATGAATTAAAAAAGAAGAGCATTCTAACAGAGTTGACCAAAGATGGAATGAGAAATTGTGAGTTCCCCATATCTAGAAGGTTTTGAGTAGAGACTGAATGATTTTCTATGGGTAGAATCCTGCAGAAAAAGAGGATGGCTAGGTTTCAGGGTACCTGCCAACTTAGAGATTAAGGGATTCTGTGCATTTTAGAGAATTGAGGGACCACTAAGGAATGTAATGAGAAAGCTTAAGAAATGGAGCATCCCAGCCCTACTCAGATTTTGCCCTGCTGGGGACCACATACCATGTATCTTTGAAAGGACAGTTTTGATGAACAGACTCCCGAGAAGGTGAACCTGATTTCATCGGCCTTGAATGGACCTCATGGCAGGTGGGGAGTAAGTGGTGGAGGCTGGGCTTAACCTTGTCAGAGCAGAGTCCCCAGTGCCAAGAGGAGGCAGTCTTCCCCCACTTAGCCTGGGACAAGGAGCTCAGGACAGAAGGCATAGGCTGATTGGGGGAAAAATTGAATCACTCTTTGATGTTATTTTCCTGGTTCATGGACCTCTGAGAACACTTTTTACTCATTAGCCTGTCTAGACATAAGAACTCACCATCTGGGCTGGCCTTTTCCTCTTCTAATTTTCCTTGCTCTGTCACTTTTGCTGAAGATGGGGATGAGGTTGACAGCTGACATCAGAAAGTATGCTAGGACAGCATCGAAGCTGTCCTGTGGATCCCTGATTAGAGGCTGAGATAAATCCAGCATCCTATTTTTGAAGATTTCTGACTCTAGTCAGAGGGAGCCGTCTAGCTGAATAAAAATTGAATATTTGGGAAGATGTGTGGTTCCACTTTGAAGAGTCTCTGACACATGCTCCACTTAACCACTAAAATGAGTAATCTGCTTGTGTTATAAATAGGATGGCTTGAATGTGTTGCAAGGCAGCACTGTGGGTGGCCCAGGGCAGGTGTCGCCCGTGAAGGGAACTGACTGATAGAGGGGACTTGGCCAACAAATTCCCAGAGTCTTTGTGGCCAGTGGATCTCCCCACTACAAGAACTCATCCAGTGCTGCTGCAGTGACTAGGCCCCTCCTTTCTACTTATTCCTAGGGTCCCATGCAGCCCAGAACCCCCAGGGCCTTAGAGAACAGGCTCAAAGGGAGGACTTAGGAACCAAGAGTTCTGGCTACTTTGTGGTTGTGCAGTCATCACCTCGGAGAAAAGACAGAGAAATGTAAAGGGGAAACCCTGGCCTTTCTAGCTCACAAGGGTTAGTGTTTTGGAGGGGAAGAAGATTTGAGCTCTCTAACAGAGCTAGGTTCTACACAAATAGTTACTCACCTATCTCCATCTCCACCAATTTGGATCAACAAAATAATTAAAACTGCCAAGCAGAGGCAGTGAGGTACAGCTTGGACTTTCTATACAGGCCAGCTGCCAAGAACTAAACTGTGGAAGGAGTAATAAGTATTCATTAAACACTCACATATACGATAGGCATTTGGGGGCTAAAGAAAATCACGGAACCTGCCCTTAACTCTAATTTGGGTATTGAAGAGAAGATTGTCTTACCTTATACTGAACAGATATTCAGTAACTGTTGAACTGACGAATAGAATTTAATGGCGATTCAGTTGCAGTAAAGTCTGCATGGAGGAAGGGGGACCCTGAAACCCTCCCAATCTTAGAATTGGACAGCAAGTCAGGATATTACGTACAAGTGTGAAACCACAGCTTTCAAAGACAATTCAAACGCTACACGGTTAGGCATAAGAGAAAAGAACCAGGCTCTTCTAATCCTTAAATATTTGCCTCCTTAATATAGTAAGTTTAACTCATAGTATGGAGCTCTGGATGGAGAGTTAGGAGAACTTTTCATTCATTCATTCATTCATCCATCTGTCACATAATATAAAACACATATCATATGCTTGGCTTAGCACTGAGAGTAGAGCAGTAAATAAGATAAACATAGTTTCTTGTCTTCAAGAATCCGTTAGTACAGGGAGGCAGTCGAACATTGAAAATTGATGTTTCAAGTGTGATGAACATAATGACAGGGGAAATGCAAGATGCTATGAGTTAAATTTTTAATATAATCCAATTTTTACAAGCCAGAAACAAATTCAAACAGAGCTTAAATATTGTCATGTACACATTGTGACTATAACTTTGCACATTAACTGTTAATAAACACATATGATTGACACATGTAAATGAGTGTTTTATCCAAAAAAGACTCACTCTGGAAGCCCATGTTTATATTTCAATGATACTTTTCTCACTACTGGTATATATTTCTTCTTTCTATTTGCATTAAAAGCTGTTCTTCTAACAATTTTCTGCTGTTTATCCTTTGATGACAAGTCTAGCCTCTAGAGATGCTACAAGTTGACTTTGTCTCTACCCTGCTTCATGAGCTTGGCAAGTTATGTGACCTCTCTGGGCCTTAGTTTCCATAACCACAGAATGTTCTCTGTGATTTGGTCCTGCTCAGACTGTTGTCAATCTGCTACCTTATTTTGGGGCTTTCAGCATGTGAACCTACAGGCTTTGTTTGGGAGGGGCCATCTCAGTGGACAGTCTATGCCAATAACCTCTTCTAGAATAAAAGATCATGCAGGTGCCAAACACCTGCGTTCACTAATAGAGGGAGTGGGTATTTTCCACCATTAGTGTTCAGATAATTACAGGTGCAGACTTTATCATGTTTGGGGTTTGGCCAGTATTCTGCAAGAGATGCTTAGAGTGATTTCTCCCCGTCAGTGCTGGGATCCTCCCTAGACACACAAAACAGGTGAGACAACTACCATTTGTGATTATCTTGACCCTAGAGCCATGCCATTCCTCACCAAGCCCCTAAGAAAATGCAGACTGAGATCCACTTTGCTGAGGTTCCGAAGATCCCTGGACCACAGTGGGAAATGAGGTACTGAGAAGCTCAGGGACCAGTTGGGTGTGCGTTCTCCATGATCAGGCAACACTGTGACCATTGCATTGATCAGGTCAGTCACAGAGGGCCTTAGAATGAATGTCCAAGCTGGTGGCTAGAGGAGTTCATCTGCTTTCATCTCCTCATGTGCAGGTGAGGAAATTGAGCTTAAGAGATGAGTTTGAGATCACACAACTCATCAGCAGCTGGCAGTGTCAGATCCAAGTTCTCTTGAATCAGTGTTCCTCGTAGTTTTCTCTCCACCACAGCACTAATTTATTCCCAAATGTATTCAATGCAGTAGCCTAAAGGATGAACATTTATTGTTTACTTCTGAGATAGATGGCCTCCTAGTTAATTTGTTGGCTCAGTGATGTCACCAAGAACACAGGTTCATTGATTTAGGTTCTCCAACTTGCCACATATATTTGCAGAATGCAAGTTGCATAATTGAACATCGTGTCTTCAAAGGTCGGAAATAAAAAGTGGTACCAAGCAGGAAATTTTCCTTCTTCTGCTTCTCTTTTCTTTCGAAAGGGAGCAATTTTTTTTTTTTTTTTTTGAGATGGAGTTTCACTCTGTCCCCAGACTGGAGTGCAGTGGTGCAATCTCAGCTCACTCAAGCTCCGCCTCCTGGGTTCACACCATTCTCCTGCCTCAGCCTCCCGAGTAGCTGAGACTACAGGTGCCCACCACCATGCCCGGCTAATTTTTTGTATATTTAATAGAGACAGGGTTTCACCTGGTTGTCGAGGATGGTCTCAATCTCCTGACCTCGTGATCTGCCCGCCTCGGCCTCCCAAAGTGCTGGATTACAGGCATGCGCCACCATGCCTGGCTGGGAATAATTTTTTTTCCAAAGCTCTTCAATAGACTTCCCTAATGGCCAGAACTGAGTTCCATAGATACCTCAACTTCAAGGGAAGCTAGAAGCTGTGACTTGTACATTTCAGTCTCTATTGTATGATGTGGGCAGAGGAGGAGGTGATGTAAATAGCTAAAGCATGGCCAGACGACAGTGTCTGCCACAACTGCTGAGCTCCCTCTGGATGTGTTAGTCCACGGGAGAATTAGGATGTGGGTTAGGTATCAACAATAGTAGTAGCTTCATCAGTAGTCTGGGCTCTTAATTCCCACCCTTCTCCTTGGAATTTGCACCATCAGGAATTAATGACTTAAAATAGCTGCTTATATTGTCACCTCACCCACTAGATTGTGAGTTCCTTTAGGAAAGGACTATGATTTACTTAACACCAGTGGCTGACTCATGGAAGACATTTATTTTTAATGTGGGAGCAAATTGCTAATTTATTGACAAATTTTTATTAGTTGGATGGATTAGCTAATTGATTATGCAACACTCAATTTACAGACACACAATATTACAAAAACAAAATCTGATTCTTAGGGGTGCCAAATCTGGGAACGTACCAAAAAAGCATATTTTAAAAAAATACAGGGATATGCTTACCAGTTTCAGAGGTATAATTATTTACAGGGTTATTTTAGAAAGAACCTCCTCCCTTCCTCTCCCCGTATTTTTGCCTTGGTACCCAAGAAAGGGAAATTATGCCCATCCTTTTACCATAGATTCATATAAAAATGCCATACATGATTATAGTGATGTATGATTTCCTAAAGGAATGTGCAACATTTTATTTGATCTGTACAACAAACTAGTGAGGTAACCAAGGAGAGATTAGAGGATCACATTTCCTGTTATTGGACAAAAATTAATAATACAGGAATAAATCATTTAGAAATGTTTATAGACTTATTCCTTTTCCAACCTCACCAAAAAGAATCCTGTAAATGCTAGTCCAATTTTCACCTCCTATGGTCTTCTCAGAGGAAAGATTCTTTTTGATAACAGAAGAGATAAATCTACGTGTGACAGTACTGGAGGGTAGGGAGGGAGGATGGAAGTGGCAGAAAACTGTATGAGTAAGGAGTGAAAGAGGAAGCCTTTTATTTTCCCTCTGGAGATCAGAACCAGAGTAGCTACGATAAGAAAGTAGGTTGGAGATGGAAGAGAATTTGCATAAGTGTTTCTGAGAACCATGTGTTTCCATCCTCTTTAGTGTCTTCAGAGAGGCATGAATAATAAATAGAATTCCATCTTTGTTACTTTCAGTTTGGAGATATTGCTGCTTAAATCTGAAACTGCTCTGAGACTGAAGCACATGGGTCTCTGAGTTTATTAGGGTTACACATAGACAATGAAACACATGGTCAGAGAGGTTAAGAGAATGATCTATTAATAGTAGAACCTAACTACTGCTTAAAGCCCTATGCCATGCCTCACCCTTCCACTTCACCCTACAAAACTAAAGTGTATACATTTGTTTTGGTTGTTGTTGCTTGCTTGTTTGTTTTTCTGTTTTGAGCTTTTCTTTCTTTCTTTCTTTTTTTTTTTTTTCTTTCTTGGAGGGTAAGAAAGGTAAGCTTGTGTGCCCTTCCCAGTTCACAGAAGCTCGTCAAGTTTTCAGTTTGCATTATCAAGCAAATACTTTGCAAGATCAGGAGTTTTTAAATTTCTTTATTTCTTCTTTTCCTTATTTTTGGCACCTTATCCAAGACCTGTGAGTCCCTCTAGGCTGCGTGTCTCAGAAGTGATAATTGAATTTGTCAGGGTGCAAGTCACTGGGAAGCTGAGTTTGTGGCATGTTAGCTTGGTATCTGTCTTTCTGGGCACCCCCACCCTCTCTCAGGCCAAGTCACCAGCTGAAGGTTTCACATTAAAATGCACAAAAACATGAATCCATAGGGCAGTACATCAATGGAATCTTTAGGATCTAGACTCATAATAGCTCATCTCTTGCTTGGTCTACCCTGAGGTTTTGGGTGAGGTTATCCTTATTAATTTTGATTTATCTAAGGGAGAGATGTAGAAATGTCCTCACCTATGTTTGTGCTTCAGGTAAGTCAAAGATGTTTGTTTCTATCTACTTAAGACAGCAAACAACTGAGTCTGGGTATAATCAGGCATAGACTTTGGTGGAGAGATCTGGATGCTTGGGCTCCTATTTGACAGAAAGCAAGGCCTGGAGCTGAGACCCCCAAACAGGTAATCCTTGGGAAGGTATGTCTGGGTATCACCGTAGTTAGCTGAGAATGTAAAGTGCTACCTATGGCTAAGGGTATGGGATAGAATGTTGCCTACTTGACCTTCTCTGCAGTGTGTACAGTGAGTTTTGTTTGTTTTTTGATGTAACTGGTTGGAAAGGGGAGATTGATAGGAAAGTTACAAAAGAAACAGGAGTTTCCAAAGAATCTGAGAACTTAGAGAGGTGAGAGAAGAGAGAAAGGAAAAGCACTTCCCAGAGAGGAGAGGCCAGTTGGAGCATTCAGAAAGGCCTGCCAGGTTTCCCTGTGACAGCCCTGCTGTGACAGGGTGGGGGCCTGGGACAGGAGGAGATGGAAAGAAGGGAGAATGGAAGGGAGGAAATACAAGGGTTCGAGCCTCCTCCACAGATAGGAAAAATTTATACCAGGGATGCTGATGTCACTTACTATGATTTATTGTCATTGTGTGAATGTTCACACAGGGTGTACACACTTTCCATTCTTCCAGGTCCATGTGATCTGGATTCTAATCTGAGGGATGATCTGACAATAACAACAACAGCTGCAAGGATGTAGAAGGAACCCCAGAAGCTGATGGAGTCAAACATCTGTTCTAATGGAGGCAGAACATAGGGAAGTGGATTGAAAATGACCAAAAAGAAAAATTTTACCTTTATGTTCACAAATCCTCTGGGCTGCATGGGGCCATGATCCACATCTTGGGGTAAAATATCAGACATGATTATGTTTTGTTTTCCTTCTAATTGAAAGACTAGAATATAAAACAGACAGGAATGGTGAGAGGTTGGCATATCCAGAAAACAGAGGATAGATGTTCACAGATACACTGAAAGTCCATGGGGAGAGATGTGGCTTGGTGGTGGAGAGAGGCCAAGCCATGAAGGGCTGACGAGTCATGACAATCATGGGACTCACTGATGACTTTTGAGCAGGGGAGAAACATGATCAGATTTGGGTTTGAGAACAATCACTATGGTTTCAGTGTGGCAAGTGCAGCAGAGGTTGGCAAGAGGGCATGGAAAAAGGGATACATCTCTATTCCATAGCATTGAACACTGAACTGTCCTCAGGTTCTAGGACTGCAGTGCCTCTGGTCCCTCCCCAATGGCCAGACTTCCCGAATGGCCAGAACTGAGCTCATAGACAGGTCTTTTTTGCGGCTAACGTCCAACCACTTTCTGACTTAGATGGATCCCTCAGAAATGGGAGCAAAAGTTCCTTGTACATACATATCAGGCATGAAGGTGGGATATTCTCAGAATCCCAGGCGGGAATAATGATTAAGGGAACAAGGGCTCCAGGAAAAACATGTCTGGGATTTTATGGAAGAGTTCTGGATTCTGGAAGAAACTGGAAAAGAAGGAAGTGATCTGTCACTGGGGAGAAAAAAGCCTACCATTTCTGGTTCCACCTTCTTAAATATAAGATTTTATCTCATCATAAAGGTCACAATGACCTGGAAAATGAGGACTTCTCACATTTGTTCAGCTTCCCAGGTTTTACAGCTTATTTTCACAAGGGTACTTTATTCCATCCTCATAACTTCCTTGTGTGTTTGGTCAGCTAGATAAACTCTCAAAGCCTCAGTGTCCTTGTTTGTTCAAAAATGGAATTAGTATGTGGCCTGCTCACAGTCAGATGGCTAATCAGCCCAGAGCCAGAAGCCACTTGCAGGCTAATGGCCAAGCCCACCTCTCAGCACTGCCTCTGCAGCAGACAAGGCTTGGCCATGTGTGGCTGTGTGCTTGCTTGCATGTGAGTTTGCAAGTGATGACGGGGAAACGGGTAGCTGTTAGGGGCTGAATTGTGTTGTCTTCTAAAAATATGTTCAAGTCCTAATTGCTGGTACCTGTGAATGTAACATTATTTGAAAATAGGGTCTTTGCAAATAAAATCAATTGAAGCTGAAATCATTAGGGTGGGCCCTAATCCAACATTACTGATGTCCTTCTAAGAAGAGAGAACCATATATAGTCATCCCTTAGTATCCACAAAAATTGATTCCAGGACCCCTGTGGATAGCAAAATTTGCAGATGTTCAAGTCCCTTATACAAAATGGAATAGTATTTACATTAACTTATGCATATCCTCCTGTATACTTTAAATCGTCTCTCGATTACTTTTAATACCTAATACAATGTAAATGCTATATAAGTTGTTGTCATACTGTATTATTTAGAGAAAAAGTCTGTACATGTTCAGTACAGATGCAACAGTGTTGTTTTTCTGAATATTTTTTCCAAGGTTGGTTGAAACCATAGATCTGGAACCTGAGGATATGGAGGGTTGACAGAGTTCATATCCAAATAGATAAGAAACTCATAAAATTCAATAGGAAATAAATAACCTGCTTAAAACATAGGCAAGAAAAGTACTTACAAAGACACAGATATTTTTCCAAAAAAGACATACACATGGCCAAAAGGTATAGGAAAAGATGCTCAACATCCCTAATCATCATGGAAATGCAAATCAAAACCACAATGAGGTATCACCTCACACCTGTTAGGATAGCTGTCATCAGAAAGACAAAAGACAACAAATGTTGGTGAGGATGTGGAGAAAAGGGGATACTTATACATGGTTGGTGGGAATGGAACTTGATATAGCCATTATAGAAAAGAGTATGGAGGTTCCATAAACATAGAGCTACCATATGATCCAACATTTCGTTTCTGGTTATATATTTGAAGGAAATTAAATCAATTTTTAAAAAGATATCTGCCATCCCAAGTTCATTGAATCATTATTTACAATAGCCTAATTATGAACAGAGCCTGTATCTATTGGTAGACAAATAAAATAAATTGTGGTGTATATATGCCACAATGTCTTTTTTCATATATATAGGAAAATTATTCGGCCTTAAAAAGGAAGGATATCCTACCATTTGTGACAACCTGGAGGACATTATGCCAAGTAAAATGAGCCAGAGACAGAAAGAAAAACACTTGCATGATCTAACTTATATGTGGAATCTAAAAGAGTTCAATTTATAGAAGCAGAGAGTAGAATGATGGTTACCAGGGGTGGAGGCTTAGGGGAACTGGGGAGAGGTTGGTGAAAGAATCCAAAGTTTCAGTTATGCAGGATGTGTAAATTCTGGAGAGCTAAGGTACTGTGTGGGGAATAGAGTGAATCATACTGTATTGCAGTGGTCCCCATTGTTTTTGACACCAGAGACTGGTTCTGTGGAAGACAATTTTTCCATGGACCAGGATAGGGGGGCTGGTTTCAGGACAATTCAAGCACATTACATTTATTGTGCACTTTATTTCTATTCTTATTTCATTGTGATATACAATGAAATAATTATACAACTCACCATAATGTAGAATCAGTGGGAGCCCTGGGCTTGCTTTCCTGCAACTAGATGGTCCCGTCTGGAGGTGACAAGAAACAGTGACAGATCATCAGGCATTAGATTCTCATAAGGAGTGTGCAGCCTAGATCCCTCAAATGCATAGTTCACAATAGGATTTGCGCTCCTGTGAGAATCTGATGCCACCACTGATCTTACAGGAGGTGGTGCTCAGGAGGTAATGTGAGTGATGGGGAGTAGCTGTAAATACAGATGAAGCTTCGCTCACTTGCCCACCCACCACCCACTTCATCACACCAGAGCTAGGAAGAAGTAAGGAGGGAGTCTGTGCAGTGTGGCCCAGGTCCTATAACAGGCCACAGACCCATACTGGTAGTCCGGGGCTTGGGGATTCCTGCTGTATCATATACTTGAGATTTGCTAAGAGAGTAGATCTTGTGTTCTTACCACACACACACATGCACACACACACACGCACACGGTACCTATAGGAAGACATGGATATGTTACTTAGCTTGATTGTAGTATTCAGTTGTACATCTTAAGCATATACAATTTTGATTTAAAAAAGAAAAAGGAAACAGAGATACACAGGAAGAACGTCATGTGATAATGACAACAAGTGTCATCTGCAAACCAAGGAACTCCATGCAGCTGCAGGCCAAGGAACACCAGGGCTCCACAGCCACCTCCAGAGCTAGGAAGAAGTAGGCAAGGAGTCTCAGAGGGAACATGGCTCTGCTGACACCTTGATTTCAGACTTCATGCCTCCAAAACTGGGAGAATAAACTTTTGTTGTTTTAAGTCACCTCGTTGGTGGCACTGTGTTGCAGCAGCCACAGGAAATTAACAGTGCACTTGGACCCATGGAAGTCACTGCTGTGCCCTCCAGCTGTCAGCTCATGAAGGCAGGACTTACAAAGAAACTCCTCTGCCCATCAAAGTGCATGTCAGAGCATCATTGAATCTTAGTGGGACGAGTTAGTGAACAAAAACCTGCCTTCCTAGCCAGGCAAAATGAGAAAAGTTGATTTTATTCCATACATCTCCTTTCGGGTTTGGTGTTATCTTTCAACACTGATATGCCAAAAGGTTCTATGGGGCATGAGAGAGGTGGGGACAGGTAAATGACTAAACCCTGAGCAATGTGCCCACATTTCCTGAACGATTGTGGGAGGACACAATATATGAAGTACTTGACCTTCTGCACACATCATTCTAGTCAGAATACTAATTTATTAACTGATTGAATTCTTGCCATATTATATAAAAAGTTAGGGTCAAAATTATCAGACAACTCTACTCTTACGCTAATGGAAAAGGAATACTTTTTGTCTACAAAGACATAGATGTGGTGAGCAAAGTGAAATTACACACCGGGGCAATTATGTGGAGATCTTGAGGCAAGGGGCACTCCTACCTTCTGATACAGAAAGAAAAGGGAAGCTCTGTCTGCTCTGAAAATACCCAATCTGGAAAGCTACGGATTTGACTATTTCCTTTATGATCCCCTAACAGAAGATAGATTTTCAGAGGTCCTACCTAGATACTTGGAGATGGGATGGCGGGTCTTACTGAGCACCAGTAAGGTCTGGTAAGGATGACATAATTCAGGATTGGGCTGCTCTGGGCTTTCATTCAATGAACCTGAATCTCATACTTCAAACCATTAGGAAGAGTCCTATGCCTCCCCAGATAACTATTCAACTAGATTACAGGACAGTTGACTTCAACTTGATGGATTTAGTGAAAAATAGAAATTATCTGCTCTCACTCTTCTCATAGAAGTCCTGCAATCTGGGGTTCCTCTAACTTGCTGGGGTGAAGAAAAGAAGTGGAAGAGAAAAGTCAAAGAGAAGAAGTACAGAAGAAAGAAATAAGGAAGTAAAAACCAGTCACATTCAAATTCTATCCGGAGAGAGCATGCATTTATGAGCATATGTGTGTCACATAAGCATGTATTCTAAGGCAAACCTAACAGGGAGAAGATTCTCAATGTGAGCACAGAACTGTCATCTGTGTTTGACCTCCTAGTGCCCCAAGTTACACGAGACCCTAGGGACAAGGGGGGCTTTGCTCCCTCAGGAAAAAAGCCATTATCTCATTCTGTGTCAAGACCCTGGAGACTCTTTGACGTCAGAACTGCTCACTCCACCTCCCTTTGGCCTTTGGTGGATGCTACTCCCAGACCCGCTCGGAAGTCCCATCCTTCACAGAGACGTTTTTACTGCTCTTATCTTCCCACAAACTATCCCTCTCTCAGATGGTAGGAAATCAAAGTGCTAGGAATGACATGGTGCCTTTGTGGAGAAATGAAGACGGTTTTGTCTCTGCAGGCTCCCAGAAATCTGCAGTGACTGAGGGAGTTTGGGCGTGGCAAAGAGCTAGGGAGGAGCAGGGCCTTCAGCCAGTCCCATGGCCAACGAGAAGGTACCAGGGCAGCACCTGCCCGCATGGGGAAGGACAAAGACCCTCATCACAGGATTCTCATTCACTGTCTGGTTCACTGTTGGGTCAGTGTTGCCAGACCCCAGCTTTCTCCATGAGGTGGTCTATTTCGCAAGCCATAGAAATGTTCGGGGAAGGAGATTCTATTGAAAAAGTGTGCTAGAAACTCAGAATTTGAAAATTTGAAGCAAATGGAAAGTTTATACAAAAAGACCCTTTGCTTCTCTCCCTCCCCCCACAAATGGACTCCTCCTGCAAAACTCTTTTTCTATCACTGACACCCACATGCCCCCAGTTATCCAGGCTCATAAAACATTCTTTGTTTCCTCCCTTAACCCTGCCTGCTCATCAAATCCTTTGAATGTACCTTGGAAATGCCTCTCCGACTCATGCTTTTACTTAGCAGCTATAAGTCTCAGTTTCCAAACTGAAAATAAGAATAATAGACCTACTTTATAGGATTGTTATAACGATTAAATGTGCTGATGAAAGTAAAACCCTTAGTGCAACGGTTAACACACAGTAAGAGCTCAGTTAAAGTGACCTATATCATTATTTTTATTATTATCCCTTTTGCCAGCCTTCTCTCCAAGCCCTCATCACCTCAAACCAGGATCCCTTGCAACATTCTCCTACTGGTGTTTCTGCCTGCAGTCTCTCTTCTGTCCTATAAATGAAGCCTGAGTAGCCCTGACATATTAATATTCCTCAGATACAATTTTTGCCATAGTATCCCTTTGCTCAAGCTTCCAATAATTCCAAATTGCCAGTTATACTGAGTCAGTGTTCCTCAGACTAGTATCCCAGGCTCTCCTTTTCTAATACTACAACCTAACATAGAACTTCAACTCCAGCATTGTTGGTGTTTCTGGCCTCAGCAAAGCTGAGGGAGCTTATGCCGCCTCGCCCATCCTGTATCAAGCCTTTTTATTTTTTATTTTTTATTTTTTTGAGATGGAGTCTCGCTCTGTTGCCCAGGCTGGAGTGCAGTGGCATGATCTCAGCTCACTGCAACCTCCGCCTCCTGGGTTCAAGCAATTCTCCTGCCTCAGCCTCCCGAGTAGCTGGGACTACAGGCACACACCACCACATCTGGCTCATTTTTGTATTTTTGCTAGAGACGGGATTTCACTATGTTGGCCAGGCTGGTCTCAAACTCCTGACCTTGGGTGATCCACCAGCCTCGGCCTCCCAAAGTGGCGTGAGCCACTGCACCGGGCCCAGACTTTCTTACTACTGAGATAATGCTGCCTCTTTCTTTTCTCCATCCCCAATCCATTTGACCCTTCCCAGCTGCAGTCCTAGAGCCTCAACTCTATCTTTTTCTCCTTCTGATGGTCAATGGGGATATTACAGTACAGATAAAACAGCATGCTGCCCTGACCAGAGTAATGGGATTTTACAAATGGAGCAGGTGGTATCTGAGAGGGAGACTGTATACTTTATTCTTGGAGACCGATTAGTTCATCCTGATTCGATCTCACTTTCGTCTCTCTTATTATCCACATTAGTGAAATTCCAGATCTTGATTTTCAGTGTGTTCAGTATGAAAAAAAAAAAAAAGAATCCACTGGATCTCAAATGGCAGCTGTGAAATGGAAAATTTTTTGATGTTTTTCTTCCTATGAAGATTTTTTTGTTTGATTAGAGGGGAAAATAACATAGGAGAGGACTATAAATCCATCAGAAATGTTCCCAACTCTAGGTGAGGAAATATTTCAGTAGCTTCTACAGTTTGGGGTCATCTATGTAGAAGGGAAACATGGAAGCACAGGAAGAGATATTCCAGTCCTCTTTCTTTGTCATGTATGTCTTTGGTCACACATTTGTAAAGAACCTAGGAAAAAAGAAAGTTGGGTTCTCTTTTAAAATTCCATCATCAAGGCATACTTATCAAATGACTATTCCAATATAATTTATACCACTGATAGTTTGAATTTCTTTCTTTCCCTACTGACTTATCTTGGTTTGTCCACTTGAAGAAGAATGAAAAAAATAATCTCTAGAGTGACACCTTAATTACACATACCTAAAATGAATAGGCATTTGCCATGTATGGGGAAGTAAGTGAGACTATACTCGTACATACACAGAACAATAGATCTCTAGCAAAGCAGTAGGCAAGTATCATGAACTATCACCTGGAGATACTTAGACTAAACACAAGAAATCACTTCCTATCCCTAGCCCTGTCTCTGTGGTCTGGAAACATAGAGTACCTTTGCAACTGAGATGATATGGTTTCTGGCAGTAGAGGCAAGAGAGTGGATGCAATGTCCGCTCTAGATCCCTTTCACCATGGGTATTCAGATCCTAGAGGACTAATCTGTCTACAGCAGAACATATTTACAGCCTGCTTTCTTTTTCCTCTCTCTCTGTCTCCACCCAATTTCTAATCCCAAGGGATAGAGGCTTTGATAGAGGATAACAACCCAAGATGATGCAATGCATTTGTTTTGGCCTCTGCTTGAGTCTGTGTCTGTTATTAGAGGGTGGTGCTAGGTCTGGCCTTCCCACTGGCTGAGTCCCAGGATCAGGACCCATCCCACCAGGACCATGACTCACCTCTGTGTTAGAGGGCTTCTTGAAATCATGGGTTGTGGTTGGGTACAGGTCCTTGGGGCCCCAGTGGTTCTCCAGGTTGCCCACCCAGAGCCAGAAGGGGTGTGGGCTCTCTGCCTCCACCCTTCTTTATGTCTGCATGTCACACATCCAAATCCCTTTGTGTCTCTCTATCTTCCTACTGCTGTGCAAATTTGTATATATTTCTAGGCAAGGGGAGAAAACTCAATTACATGGCAGTGTGTTAATTAAATGCAATAAAACCTTTTTACAAACACTGTGCTTGGTGATGGGGTAAAGTTTGTGGGCAAATATGAAAATAATCACTTAAAAGTTTTATAACAAATTGTCTACTTTATTTTAGAGATAATTGAAAATACAGAAGAATCAAAAGCCATAAAAATCCTAGCAAAAACAAAACAAGACCATGATTCCACTCCAGAAATACATATTACTAATATTTTGAACTTATCTTTTCAGATGTATTCTATTATGTACACATTTTAAAGATATATAATAATAGAATCTGACTTTTTAAATAATCTGTTCTTATTTCCCCCTTAACAATATGGAATGAGTAAATATTAAACTTCTATAGTTCTAAACTTAGACATGCTTGTCCTCTATTCTGCACTGTTCAATATAGTAGCCAATAGCCATATAGGGCTATCTAAATTTAAATTAATTAAAATTTAAATAAAATTTTAAAATTTAATTCTTCAGACTAAATTTTAGACTTAAGACTAGACACTAGACATGTGGCTAGTGTCTACAGTACAGATAAAGAATATTTTCAGCATCACAGAAAGTGCTATTGGACAGTTCTGTTCTAGGAAGATACGTTTTTATAAGAACTATCTTGAAGTTGAATGTCCTAGTCACGCCAATATGCCATATTTACATTTAATTTATAATTACTGATGGAGAAGAAACTGCCTGATCTAATTTTTAAATATTCACAACATTTATTTATTTGTTTTTTTACAAATGTCCACAAGACCTGATGGGACTGGAATACAAAGATAAAAATCTGTGTTGCCTGCCTTCCAAGCCCCTAGGTCTAGGTGCTGTTTAAAAAAATATATGTATATATTTAATTGACACCCTGTAATCATGTATTTTCATGGGGTACAATTTGTAATTTGTGTTTGGTGCTAGGTGTTTGGAAGCACTGATGACTAACTCATTACTTGGAAGTCACCTTTCTTTACTGTGTTCCGACAGACAGCCCTTGCTGCCTTGTCCTCAGGTTCTCAGTGCCTTTTAACTGAGAGCTGCAAACTCCAGTGGCTACAGGGAACCAGTAAACCATGTAAAGTAATGGAGCCACCTGCGTTAATTCAGAAAGGAGTAGAACAGGGACCGTGGTGAGCTGGGAGCACCCACAGAGAGAGCGACCACAGTGGTGTTTGCTCTGGGAGAGGGAAGATTCTGCTCTGCCATATCTTCTGATTTTTCAAAAAGAAGCCAGAGCTCCACAGGTTGCTGTGCTGTGAATTCTTCCTATTATTAATTGTTAAAAACAAACTATAGTTGTTTTTGTTTGTTTTACAAAAGGGGAGTTAACCATAGCAGCAGATTCAACTCAGTCTATGAGCCACCAGTTTGCCATCTCCATTATAACTCTCCATGTCTTTCCAGCCTATCTGTTAGCAAGCTCTGGACCAGTAGGTTTTTTCCTTTCCAGGGTCTCCAACCTAATCCTTTTTACAAGTAGTTTTTGCATCTCAAGCTTCAGCTGCTTTCTCTTTTCTTTTCTTTTCTTTTTTCCTTTTTTTTTTTTTTTTTTTTGAGGTAGAGTTTTGCTCCTCTTGCCCAGGCCAGAGTGCAATGATGCCATCTCGGCTTACTGCAACCCCCGTCTCCCAGGTTCCAGCGATTCTCCTGCCTCAGCCTCCCGAGTAGCTGGGATTACAGGCATGTACCATCATGCCCAGCTAATTTTAGTATTTTCAGTAGAGACGGGGTGTCTCCATGTTGATCAGGCTGGTCTTGAACTCCTGACCTCAGGTGATCTGCCTGCCTCAGCCTCCCACAGTGCTGGAATTGCAGGTTTGAGCCACTGCACCCAGTCTCTTTTCTTACGTCTCTCTACCCATGCCAGTCAGCCACCCTGATTTTTAAGAACAATTGTAACTTGTTTTTTTATGTCTTAGCAGATGAAAATTTCAAGTTAGGTTGATATGGTTTGGCTCTGGGTCCTCATCGAAATCTCCTGTTGAATTGTAATCCCCAGTGTTGGGGGAGGGACCTGGTGGGAGGTAATTGAATCAAGGAGGCAGATTCCCCCTTGCTGTTCTTGTGAAAGTGAATGAGTTCTCATGATATCTGGTTGTTTGAAAGTGTGTAGCACTTCCCCTTTCTCTCTCCCTCTCCTGCTCCACCTTAGTAAGATGTCCCTACTTCCCCTTCACCTTCCGCCATGATTGTAAGGCCTCCCCAGCCATGATTCCTGTATAGCCTGCAGAACTGTGAGTCAATTAAGCTTCTTTTCTTCATAAATTACCCAGTCTTGGGTAATTCTTTATAACAGTGTGAAGACGGACTAATACATAGGCTTTCCTCCTCCTTTTCTATTACCCCTTTGCTTTTCTTTGAGGTTTTGTTTTTTCGTATTGAATGACCAAAATCATATCCCTAGGATGGGGAAAAAATCTAATGAATTAATTCACAGACTGTCAATATGTGATAACATCCAAGCTACCAGTGCTTTAAGTCGATAAAATCAGTTTAATTTTCATAGACTAGTGATGACTAACTCTGTGGTAGGGAAAATTTGGGCTCTTGATTTTTCTCAAAGTTTTTACTCAAGGTTCCAGAAAGTGGAATTGGCTTTGAGAAAGGTCCTCAGGTACTCATTGTAAACACATTTCTGCCTCCTATCCCCTGCCCTCACCTCTTCTGCCAAAATATTCTCTGTTCAAGGGGTATACTGGATAGTTTTATCTTTATCTTTAATAATATAATATAATACCATTATAATTATTAAAGGCTAATATAAACAGAATACATCTATGTGGTAGATATTATGTCAAGAATTTTACATGCATTACACTCATTGGTTCCTTACCAAATGATAGACTTTGTACTCCATTATCAGCTCCATTTATAATTAGAACAGCTCTACCTCTTGTCTTAGTTCCTTTGCATTGCTATAGCAAAATGCTACACACTGGGTGGCTCATAAACAACAGAAATTTATTTCTCACTGTTCTGGAAGCTGGAACATGATGGTCATGATGCCAGTATGGTCAGGTTCTGATGAGGGCTCTCTTCCTGGCATGCAGACAGCCACCTTCTTACTGTGTCCTCATATGACAGGGAAAAAGGGTGAGAGAACTCTCCAGGGTCTCTTATAGGGAAACTTATCCCATTCATAAGGGCTCTATCCTTAGGACCTGACCTAATCACCTCTTAAATTCCCTTCCTTTTAATACCATCACTTTGGGGGTTAGGATTTCAACAAAGGAATTTTGGAGGGACACAATTATTCAGCCCATAACACCTTGTTTTGATGCTTACAGTAACACAGGGAAACTCAATTCAGGTTTAAGAGACCTTGAAAGTTGACATCATCCATCCCTCAGCTTTCAGGCAGAATGAAATCTTCATTACAGAACTGTAAAGGGGGAAAAGAACTTCTGTTTAAAATTCATTAAAAATACTCTCTAATAAAAGATCCTCAGCCTCTTTCAGTGACTCATTTTGGTGTATAATAATCATCACAATCAGGAATTCTTTTATTCAATGTACAGCCCACAAATCATAAGACTTCCCTTGGAATTTTCCTGGAATTTCATCTGAAACCTAATTTTTTCCAAATAGGGTTTTAAAAGAGGTTATTTATTTACTCTTAGACCCTCCTTTTGTGGTACCCATACCTCTCTTGAACTCTTCAGATTATCATTTGAAATGGGAAGTAGTATGTGTGCATATATTCAGGTATGTGTGGTTCAGACAGACATTGAAACAAAAGCAAAATAAAATATCTGCCTATTGTCTTTATAAGCCAGTATTGTTATTCAGGGCTGGGGTTTGAATCTTGCTTAATTATTTACAATTGCCAGACCATGACCTAAGTAGTGGGGGTAAAAAATACCAAGGGCTCTTTTCCTGTAGACGGGATCAGCAGCTTGGTATGTCAAGCTTTAAAGCGCCCTGCCTTTACACAGCTCTTTACTAAGTCATCTGTCTTCACATCCTCACCTTTATAATGGGCTGCTTACTTAACAGCTGCTGGGCATAAATAGCAGTCATAAAATATAACATGCTGTACAAGTATTGATTAGTAATTAATTTCTCATTTTATTCATCAAAGCTACTTAGCTGAAAAACTTTTTCCCCACTTGTCTAAGTTTCACACCCAGAAAATGAGGGAAGTGTGCGTGTGTGTGAGAGAGAGAGAAACAGAGAGAGAGAGATCTAAGTGTGTATATGGCAAGTAGGGGCTGGATTTGGGGCCTCTGGTTTTTTTCTCTCTTTCATCCACTCATGGGATAGCCATCTATCTCTATAAGTCATGCAAATGGCTTTGGGGCAGTGATATCAAGGACATCAATAACATTGTTATAAGAAGGACTGATGAGTCTGCATACTTGCAACTGTCTAGTTGGTTCATCTGGAAACCAAAAGACTGGGTCCCAAATAGCAATAGTTCAAAACAAAACAAAACAAAAAATCCAAGGATCTTGAAGCAAGGAGAAGATACTGGGATAAAGAGGAAAGGAAGTTATTATAGACAGAGCCTAGGGAAGACACAACATTTCAGTAGCCAGAAATCTGAAATAAGAATTGTTTCCTGCTGGCTCAGGCTTTGAACTAGATCTTGGTCTTGCCTAGAAGGAACAGCAGAGCAGAACATGAAGGAAAGTGTCAGGAAAGTGTCAACTTATCCCTCTCCCTGTGGCTATCTTGGAAGTCTATGCCAGAGAGATACCTGACTGGCTTGGCTCAAGCTTAGGAGCAAGCCTTAACTTCTAAAGGGTGGACACAGGGACAGACTTATCCCCTGTCTGGATAACGTTGTCTGCCTGTGTGGGGTTGCATGAGGGTATGGAGTTATTTTTACTTCACTTTTTCTTCTCTTAACCACACAATGCTGGGTCTCTTGATTTTTTTCCCCTCAAGTTTACTTTTAGAAATTGCATTGCTATCTTCTAATCTAAGCATATTAATTTCAGCCTGAGGTCTAAGGGTTTAAAGAACAAATCTCTCTTCTTTGTCTTCAGTTTCTTTGTTCAGATTCTTTATTACAAAGACATAATAGTAGAGAGACATCGCCCAACTCTATCTGCTGGATCACAATTAATATTTACCCATGGGCACATGTAGCTCTCTATTTTCAGGTCTCCTTCACCCAGAACTGAAAAGATGTCATTGAACCTTTCAGTCTCACCTCTAGGTAACCCTACAGTGTAGAGTCTACACAACTTATTTGAAAAGGGAAAGATGATTTTCTTCAGTTTATTTAATAAAACAGTTTACAAACATTTGTTATGTGCCAAGAGCTATTTTGAAGTACTTTACAAGTATTAACTCATTTAATTCTTTCTGCAACCCAGTGACATAGGGACTATTATTATCCCCATTGTACAGATGGGGAAATAAAGGCATGAAGAGATTATATGACTTGCCCCATTTGCACAGCTCTTTAGTGGTGGAATCAGGATTCTAACAAGGCAGTCTGGCCTAGGGTCCTTCATTCTTGACCATCACTTCAAGATGAAGCTCACCCTTACTCATATTTACCTCCTGGTCTTGTCTTTTAATTATTCAGGTACTCAATTTTCTTACTCGTATAGGGGGATTGTATAACGAGATATTCTCATTTATTCAAGTAAAGCCTATGGTGTTTAGCTCCCCCTTGGTTCTCTTTGCTTTGTATTATAAATACCTTGACTATGCCTTTAGCCCAGGCTTTTAGGCTTAGAGTAACAGTGTTACAGGGAGCTCATAGGGCCCTGTACAACTATTCTTCAGAGTTTGAGGATGGATATAACCAAACCTGACACCCTCTTCTAGGCCAAAGCCATAGAAAGAAAGAAGAGAACAGCTTAGTAGTCAAGGGTGCTCCGTCAATTCACATAGTTTAGATTCTTAGAATCTGGTATCATCCGTGCCACCCTTGCTGAGTCACTTCCAGGCAGTCCCTGCCTTCTTATGGGCTGGAGCTTGGTCTTAATCATGAGGAATTTCAGCAGGAATGGATGTCACCAGCTCCTTATACAGTCACAAAACCACTTCTGTTGGGTTCAGAGCCATGGAGAATCCACACAGCATTCCTTCCTGCCTGTGAAGCTTCGGAATTTTCCATGGCTTCCCCAACACCCAGTGGAAGAGGAGAGTAGAGGAAAACGGAAGAAAAGGAGACAGTAGAAGAGAGAGAAAGGACACAAAAAGAAGGGAAGGGAGAAGAAAGGCAAGGGTGGGAGAAGGGAGGAAGGAAGGAAGAAAGGAAGGAAGGGAGGGAGGGAGGGAGGGAGGGAGAGAGGGAGGGAATAAAATCTTTTCGTTAAGCCTCAAATCAACCAACCTCTGGCCTGCTCTTCCTGACTCCTCTGCAACAGGTGTTCCACATGTTGTACTGTAAAACTCACTTCCAACCTCAGCATTCTGTTGTTTAAGACCTTCTGCGACCTCTGATTTCCCCAAGTTCAAGTCCAAACTCCTAAGCATGGGTCACAAAGTTCTTTATAATCTGGTCCCCATTTTTCCTTTCTATTTTGCCTCTCAATCCTTTCCATATTCCCATTTTCTCCCTTCCCTCTCTTCCCTCCCTTCCTCTCCTATCCCCTCCCTTTCCTCTCTCATTCTGCCCATCTACCCTGTGCCCACTTTCCCTCCCTGCCTTCCTCTTCCCACCTTCTTCTTTTCTTCCCCACCTCTACCTTCAATTATATTAACCTGCTTATAATTCTCTAAAACAAAAATCTTCCCTCTTGCCTCCTGATCTTTGCTCAGATCTTCCCTTTGCTTGGAATCTTTTCCCCTGTTCCCACAATCAGATGCCACTTAATCTCTAAAACCCAACCAGTTTTGCTCCAAGGATCCTATTCCCTGGCCCTACCAGAGCGCCTCCTGTCTACCCTACAATGCAACAGCAGGCCTCATGGTATTTTGCTCTGTACCTTAATGTTCTTCTCTCCCACAGGACCACAAGCTTCATAAAGAAAGGGGTCATGTCCTTGCCAAATTATCTCTACAAAGCACAGTATGTGGTATATGGAAGATACTAGCAAAGATTTGTTGACAGACGACATCAATATTATATGGCAGTGTAAACCGGGGCCCATTCCTAACAAAGGGTCTTAATATAACCTCCTCAGGTATCACATTGCAGGTGAGAGCCAGAAAAGAGGTCAAGTCATTTGAAGTCACCTGTACAGAGCATGTAGCTATTCAGATTACAGCTGGGACTAGAACCCAGCCCATTAAGCTGCAAGCTTCTCAAGGATAAGAAACACATCTTATTAATCCTGCAATTCCAGTGCCTAGCATCATGTCTGGAACGTAGAAGGTGCCTAATGAATGAATGCATGAGTACACTGGCACCCGGTTCTTTCCACTGCCTCAGACAATGTGGAAAAGCAACTGTGGTATTACATTGGGGTTGATCACTCTAGACAACTAAATTGAATAATTAGAGCTCTACCACCCAGATTAGGGTGTGAATTATCTGCCATCAAAATTTACTGGTTAAGCTGAAAATTATCAAATTGCTTTGACTTTGTGCAGTATCAGTGTAAACTGCATTTACTTCCTGAATTGATGGATTGCATACAAAAGTGGCCCAGATATAGTGTTACTCACTATGTCCACAGAAAGAGGCTGCTGCTATTTTTAACATTCCCCTGGAAAGTAGATGATATGATCCCCCTTGATTATTCATTCTGATGTCACTCAGACCTCTAGGGAGGAAAGTTCCTCTTTTCATTCTGCTAAAATTGCTCCTACCTTGTATTTGGGATGTTTCTCCCTACAGGTCAGATTACAGATGATAGGAAGGCTTCTGATATTGAGCCATCACCCCAGTGTCTGCCTGTGTTCCTGGCTTAGTAGACAGTATAGATGAGACAGAATGAATGTCTGTGAGATGTTAATTTTACACAGACTCCATCATGGTAGGCCTGGACTGGTTAGCACTACCACCGAGGCAGCATTTGATGGGTTGCAGAGGAGCTGCATAAGGTAATGTTTTTTAGTACAAACTTCAAAAAGTGACTCTGAAGTAGTCAGACTGCAAGGGCTTTCAATTTTAGCTTTCTACCTAAGTAACTTGCTCTAAGCTCAGACAGCTATCACCTTCTCTGAATCTTTTTGCCCCTATCTGTAAAACAGTACTGACAATAACATAACTTCCTTAGATACAATTCATATAACATCCTTTATGTAGTGCCTAAAATGTGGTGCATAATAAATGTTATACACAGAGATGCATGCACCCCTCCCAGGACTGTGGATAGTTGCTCTAATGGGTAAATCAGCACCTGGGCTGTGACTTGTCTTTGGTGACTCACATTTTAAAGCATTGTTTTCTCTGTGTATATCCTCTTAATTTCTCTATGAATTCATAGCCCTTGGAATCTGCTCTGAAGATGACTGCACAATATCTCCCAGTTCCCCACGGCCTCCGAAAGCGAACTTCATGCTATTAACTTATATTTTATTAGCTTATATTTTAGCTTATATTAGCTTATATTTAGCACACTATCCCAAATATGCACCCAAATGTGATGTAAATCAATCCAGTTGTTTTCTTTTGAAATGATGATGAGAGAGAGAGAGGTAAGACAGAGTTAATTTTGTTTGACTACATAGAAGGTGAAAAGGCAGAAAGCAGGCAGAGGATACCCACTTGCCTTGTCCTGCTTCTCATGCACAGAGCACAGATATAGCACAGAGATCTGAGGATGGGGGCCTGGGAGACCCAGGCATCCAACAGAAGCCATTTCCGTTAACAGAGTAAGCATTTTAGTAAGTATCTCAAGTGAAGAAAACCTGATAGCAAAGTCAACTGAAACATATCTTGGTCTCTAGTGAGCTGTGAGCAATTGCATCAGCAAGGCCTGAGCAGATAAGGGCCCATAAGGAAGAAAGTTACATCCTACAACACACAGCAGGGGACAGGAGTGAGAGTGTGACACAGAGGTCCCACTGCAGCAGGGTCTGGAAGTAGAGAAGTCCCTCTTGGTTGTGGCAGTGACTTCCCACGGCTACCCTGGTCAAGGGTTTTCACCAGATCCTGGGTAAGGAGGGGCTGGAGAATGGCTCCCAGATCTCCTGTGACTGGAAGTCACATCATTGGATATTTTCTGGTGACATAATTGTCAGTCGTTTTCATTCCATGTTTGTGATGGATGCTTTAGCAATACTTTTGTCAATTTTAATAAAGAATCCAATTATATCAGGATTTTCTAACCAGAACAAGAAATATCAAGGGAAGCAACATCCTTTACTCTGCAAAGCATCTTGTCTTAAGAAAAGTTCAGGTTTTTTTTTTTTTCTATCAGAATCATCATCCTAGATTTCTAAGTCAGGCGATGATCCACTTGCCGCTTGCCATGCATATGTAAAAATAATTAAAGCAAAAAACCATACAAGGTAGCATAGCATGGGTTCTACCTTCCCAGCTAGACTTTGAATTCTTTGGGAGTAGAATGTTGCCAGCATCTAACCTCTGACTAGCAGAGTTAGGACTTCATCTGCCTCATGGTGGAAGGAGAGGAGTCGGGGTGGTGATGAGGGATGCATGAATCTGTCTCTCCCTAAAGATATTAGGACACATTTCCACCATGATTGCTGCAATGTTCTGTCACAGTGCCATCTGGAGCTTACATGAAACGACTTTGAGGGGTCATTTCAGCCTTGGGATACTCACTCAAGGTGTCAGCACCACCTGAGCTATGTGGAGTGAGCAGTTCAGGGTTCCCTAAGGGAGACGTTAGAGAAGGTCACAGACGTAATCATGCCATTCCACCTGTTCCTATAATTCTCCCCATCAGAGAACTCGTGTTTCCACAAAGGAGGAGTTTGCTTGTCTCTGTGGGTCTGACTGTGCAAGCTGCTGCCACCAATGGCTTTGAATTTCTCATGCTTCTTTCTAGGGATGGGGTTCAGATAGGGAGAGCAACTTCAACAAGATGGGAAGGAGAATGAGGAGGACGCTGGCCGCCTAGAGTAGGGAAGTTTGGCAAAAATATTGAATTTATTAGGACACATGTAAGAGACTTAGCCCACAAGTCTGACCTGGTTTCAGTGTTTCCAAAGATGCTTAATAGAGTGATTAAAATATAGGTTTTGTCTAACAACTTAGACTTTAACCAAAATTCCTTCATCCTCAGAGCTCCATTTGTGCATTGAATTGGCTTAGGACTGAAATGATCTCCATGTTATAAATGAAGGCATAGATTTCAGAGAAGTTAAGTAACTTCTCCAAGACCACACAGTAAGGCAGTAAGACAGTAAGGAGTTCCTCAGTGATAAGTTTATGTCTTTTAATGTTTTTATCCCCAGGACCTAACAGAGCAAGGCTAACAAAAGTTTATTGAGTAAATGAGCTGGGCTGGATCCCAAGCTTCTTTCTGTAATGAGAGTTGCAAGATTTAGCAGATAAAGACACAGGAAGCCCAATTAAATTTGAATTTTAGATTAACAAGAAATAATCATCTTCTCTCTCTCTCTCGCATTATTTACCCAGTTCTCTTATTTTAAAGGGATACATTTCAACATCTTCCTGTTTGCAATCTTTGTTATCAACAACTGATAGCCAGTAAAAATTTCAAACACTGGAGATTTCTCAAATAACTAAAATTAGAATTACCATTTGACCTAGAAATCTCATTACTGGGCATACACCCAAAAGAAAATAAATCATTCTTCAAAAATACACCTGCATACACATGTTCACAGCACTATTCTCAATAGCAAAAACATGGAATCAACTGAGGTGCCCCTCACTGGTGGACTGCATAAAGAAAATGTGCACTACATAAAGAAAATGTGCACTACATAAAGAAAATGTGGTGCATATACACCTTGGAATACTACATAGTCATAAAAATGAATGAAATCAAGTCCTTTGCAGCAACATGGATGGGACTGGAGGGTACTATTCTAAGTGAATTAGCACAGAAATGGAAAACCAAATACCACGTGTTCTCACTTAGAAGTGAGAACTAAACATTGGGTACACATGGGCACAAAGGTGGGAGCAATAAACACTGGGGATTCCAAAAAGGGGAGGGGTTAAGCATTGGAAAACTACCTTGGGTATTATGATAACTACTTGGGTGACAAAATCATTAGAAGCACAATACTAAGCACCATGCAGTGTAACCATGTAATAAACCTGCATGTATCCCCTGAATCTAAAATAAAATAAATGCAAATTTAAAAAATTTCCAGATACTGATATTTTGGGCTTTCTATTCATTGAATTCTTTAATAAAAAATTTCCAATCTATTTTGAGTCAACAACAAACAAAATTTAGAGAACTTGTTTAAAAAATGTTAAACACTCTTAATTTAACAGCCCTTCGGTTGACTTAAAAAGTAATTCTTCAACAAATCTGACCCATGAGGAGCAGAAAAGAGCAAGTGTGTATCCTGCCACAGTGAATTATTGTTCAGTAGTAAATATAACTCTGTTACCAAAATGTGCAGTTGAATTTTTTCTGTTCATTAAAATGTGTATTAAAATATTTCTAAAATTTGTGTGCTACAGATACTACAGATATTTAATAACTACAGATACAAAAAATAAAATAACCTTCTTATTTTACACTAATTTTAGATTTGAAGAAAATTACAAAGATAGTACATGAGGTATTCCCACATATCCCTCACTCAGTTTACCCATTGTTAATATCTTAACATTATCATGGTATACATGTCCACAACTCAGAAACCAACATTACTATTAACTGAACTCAATGCTTTATTAAGAGTCTATATTCTTTTATTTAGATTTTACTACTTTTCCTACTAATGTCCACCTTCTGTTATAGGATACCAGTTACATTTAGATGTCATGTTTTCTTAGTTTTCCCTAGACTATGACAGTTTCTCAGTCTTTCCTTATTTTTCATGACCCTGAAAGTTTTGGGACTACTGGTCAAATATTGTGTAGAATATCCCTCAATTTGAGTTTGTCTGATGTATTTCTGATGGTGAGACTGGGGTTGTAAATTTGGGGAAAGAATTCCATAGAGGTGAAGTGCCTTTTCAGCATGTCATATCTGGGGCATATGCTATCTGTTGTGGGAAGTCAGGGACCCCGAATGGATGGACCAGCTGAAGCTGTGGCAGAAGAACAGAATTGTGAAGATTTCATGGGCATTTATTAGTTCCCCAAAGTATTACTTTTATAATTTCTTACACCTGTCTTTACTGCAATCTCCGAACATAAATTGTGAAGATTTCGTGGACACTTATCACTTCCCCAGTCAATACCCTTGTGATTTCCTATGCCTGTCTTTGCTTTAATCTCTTAATCCTGTCATCTTCGTAAGCTAAGGAGGATGTATGTCGCCTCAGGACCCTGTAATGATTGCGTTAACTGCACAAATTGTTTGTAGAGCATGTGTGGTTAAACAATATGAAATCTGGGCACCTTGAAAAAAGAACAGGCTAACAGCAATGTTCAGGGAACAAGGGAGATAACCTTAAACTCTGACTGCCAGTGAGCCAGGCAAAACAGAGCCATATTTCTCTTCTTTCAAAAGCAAATAGGAGAAATATCGCTGAATTCTTTTTCTCAGCAAGGAACATCCCTGAGAAAGAGTATGCGCCCCTGAGGGTAGGCCTCTAAAATGGCCGCTTTGGGGACAGCTGTCTTTTACGGTCAAAGACAAAGGGATGAAGTAAGCCCTGGTCTCCTGTAGCACTCCCAGGCTTATTAGGATGAGGAAATTCCCTCCTAATAAATTTTGGTCAGACCAGTTGTCTGCTCTCAAACCCTGTCTCCTGATAAGATGTTATCAATGACAATGCGTACCCAAAACTTCATTAGCAATTTCAATTTCACCCCATCCTGTGGTCCTGTGATCCCACCCTGCCTCCGTTTGCTTTGTGATATTTTGTTACCTTGTGAAGCATGTGATCTCTGTGACCCACACCCTATTCGTACACTCCCTCCCCTTTTGAAAATTGCTAATAAAAACTTGCTGGTTTTATGGCTCAGGAGCATCATGGAACCTGCCGACATATGACGTCTCCCCTAGACACCCAGCTTTAAAATCTCTCTCTTTTGTACTCTTTCCCTTTATTTCTCAGACCAGCTGATGCTTAGGGAACTAGAAAAGAACCCACGTTGAATATCAGGGGTGGGGTTTCCCCTGATAGCTATCAACATGACATCCCTGGTGATGTTCACCTTGGTCACTTGATTAATTTAGTGTTTGCCACAATCCTCTGCTACAAAGTTATCCTTCTCCCTGACCTTCCTTCCATACTCTATTCTTTGGAGGACAGACACTAAGTGCAGCCCACACTTAAAGGCAGAACTAGGCTCTTTCCTCCAAATGCCTCCTGTATATATAGACTAAAATTTCCTACATTCATTATTGGCCCCCAGCAGCTGGTTGCCTGGCAGCCTCCTATAGTACATGACCCAGACCACGGAAAATTGATGGCACTCCAAGCAACAGGCATGGATATCACCATTGAATTCTTCTCCCACCACTCTGAGACATGGGGAAGTTACCTACCCTCTCCTGCTCACATCCAAGCCTTTCATTTTATCAGAGGGCACTCTGTGTATTCTCGTTGAAAGGGAGATACTTGCTATGTTGCATGTGGAAAGTTAGGAAAACAGAAATGAGCTATTGCTGGTCACTTTCAAACATAACCACGTATTAAAAGTGTCTCACACACTATTCCATGACCATGAAGGAAGCTGGAGTACACAATGGAGTTCAATCCTTCTGGCTTAATTTTTTATAACTATGAAGGTTGGTACTTTGTTATAAAATGGGAAATCACAAACAAATGCCAAACAGGATAATACACCAGGACAATAAGTAGAAACTGGAATGGTCCCAAGCAGACTGGGACAATGATCACCTTATTTTAAAAGTCTTCTTCCCACTGTGTATAAGCATCTGTGAATGCCAAGGTTTGGGTAAGACTCACAGCACTTCTTTCCTTCAGAATGCTGGGGATCCCCGTGTAAGGTTCATACACTCCCTTACACTCTGATAGAGTTTCTCTCTCAACTGTCTTGCACCTGATACTGTATCCTCTTATCTCCTACCATGCTGGACTCCTGAGATGAGACACCTAGGGGACTTTCCAGCAAAATGCCACCCCTCGATGACCAGAATTATGTCCCAAACCATGTACACTGGGTTGGATAGCACTGAGGTCTTGAAGGTTTCTCACTTATCTTTGATTCTTTTACTGTAGGATAGGGTCTGCCCTAGCTCTTAATCTGCTGCACCTGTGTCTCTTTCTCCTGGACCTCACTTAACCTCTTGGGGCTAAGGATGCCTCCTAATGAGACTACTCCCAGAGTCCAAATTTTACCTAGAAGAAAGACAAAGAGGGAAATGAGATTAGTTTTACAAAGCCTTTTCTCCTTTCACCAAAGGATGAAGCTCCCATTCCTGGGAAAGGTGGGTGGGCAGGGGGTTATACTACAGTTGTTTTATTGTGTATTCTTGTGTGGTGCTGTCATTTTTTGCTTTGCTTTTAATATACATCAGAGCCAGGCCTAAGTAAGAGAGAGGGCAGTATGCATGTGTATGTGTGTCGGGAGGCATATGTAACCTACGATACTTGCGTATTCACGTCACAAGTCATAGAGCACCTATTCCATGGCAGCTACCAAGCTACCTCCCAGAGATTTAAAAAAACTGTCTAACATACAACCCCAGACCTCATGGAGTTCATGATCTAAATCAGAACCTTCATTACAGCAGAAAACTGAAAATTAGACTTGCTGAGTCTAATCACAATGACGTTCATACTTTTGGGAGGAGCTCATGGCGGTGAATCTGAATGGGAGCCAAACAAACCAACCAGCTGCCCACTTACCACACTCAGACTCCTGGTCCAGACCCAAATACACCCCTGGGAGCAGTGGCCCACTCTGTGGAGCAGTCATTCTGAACTGGGTGCCTTGGTTTGCAGCTGGCGCTTGGTGGTTGACAGAAATCATGGATTTTGGCTCTTGTGGTATTTGCTCTCTGGAGCACATAGGATAAGTCATGACAATCAACTGAATCTTTATGACAGGCATCAATAGTAGTTAAAAAATATACTTTGCCTGTATAATTTCCTCTCATTTTGATGGCTGGACATCTTTTGGTTGGGGCCTTATGAGGGCTTGCTGCTGGGCCTAGATCGTGTTTCATGAAGGGTTTGCTCTGGGAATTAGGGATTGTTCCTTCCCCCCACTAGGAAAATTAAACCCTTCTCACAGGAAGTGTGGGTCTGGAAAATCTATTCCACAAGAGTGATTGACCATGCCCTCCCTAAGAAGTGTTGTTCTTAATCTGTCTAAGTGGACTGCTGCCTGGCTATGGGTCCTTTTTTTGGATTCTTCTGTATCTCTTGGTGGGGGCAAGAGTTTGGGAAGGGTGTGGGATGTCTTAACACAAGAGGCCAGGCTTTGTCACATGAAGAGTGGTGCTGTGTGCAACTGTGGAATCACTGAATATTACACGTGGACTTCTGACTTTTTACTTCGCCGATGCAGGGTTTAGCGTAGTGGCAGATCAGACTCCAGAATCCAGGCATTTTTCCTAGCACTTCTTCCACTCAACCAAAGACCACGGGGTGATTCTTTTTTTTTTTTTTTTTTTTTTTTTGTTTTTGAGACGGAGTCTCACTCTGTCACCCAGGCTGGAGTGCAGTGGCACAATCTCAGCTCACTGCAAGCTCTGTCTCCCGGGTTGATATCATTCTCCTGCCTCAGCCTCCTGAGTAGCTGGGAGTACAGGCACCCGCCACCACCCCCGGCTAATTTTTTATATTTTTCATTAGAGACGGGATTTCACTGTGTTAGCCAGAATGGTCTCAATCTCCTGACCTCGTGATCCACCCACCTCAGCCTCCCAGAGTGCTGGGATTACAGGCGTGAGCCACTGCCCCCAGTCGACCATAGGGTGATTCTTATTTTGTTCTCCTTTGGACCCAGATCAGTGCTGGCCTTCAATGGATTAAAGGAAAAGAATAGTAACACAACTTCAGTGAAAGGGAATTTGAGATTTTGAGAAAGAAGAAGGAATTGACTATTTCAATGATAATTTAATAGCTTCCCTAGTGACAAAGGAATTCATGCTGGTGCTTAGTTTCTGAAGAACACTGTAGGCTACTCTACCTGTGAAATTGCCCATCAAATTCCAAGCCACCCTTCATGAGGGGAGTAGGGGATGAGCATGCTTTATTCTCCTTAACTTCCTTCAGGGGCCAGGGTGGGATCCACTGGAATTACTGGAAAAAGGTTTCTGAAAAAAAATAGAGTAAGTCAAACACTCAAATAATCCCCCACAAAGGCTGTCCTCACTGCATTTCTTGATAAATTTGTGTTTTCTGTACAGAAATTTTTATTGCTGTCACCCTTCTCTTTCTAAAAATCATCTGCACATCTGATTTCCTTTTATACTGAATGGAGTGATTACATGATTCCAGGGGAGTAGATGAATTTACAGACCAATAAAGTTAGATGTTGCCAGTCGCTCAAAATTCCCTCTTCCCTTCCTGGAGGATAGCAGAGACTACATTTCTCTTCATTTAGCTACAAAGCAAAGGATAAAGCAAAGGTTAAGTTATGAATCTATGACTCCGTAAAGCTTATTTCACACCTGGGTATTCAGTAAAGTTGGTGTCTGTGAAATATGTCCAATACATACCATCCAGAGGCACAGTGCTCATTCCTATATTCTACCCCTTCAGAACGGACTTTCTAAGCCTCCTTGTGAGGGCTCTTGTCACCCTGATCAGCAGTTTCCAAATAGGATGAAATGAAGTTTCTGTTGCTGGCTCCATATAGAAAAACATGGGTTTGATGAACAGGGTCCTTGGCCCGACCCTAGTGGAGAAGGTGTCCACAGTCTTAAGGGCTCACAGGGAGTCAAGGGACTGCAGCTGCCCTGGCTCAGGTAGGCAGGTTTCAAAGGGCATAAAGATGGTGTTGAATAGTCTCTATGGTGCCTGACACCCTCTCTCCATGACACCGGATGGTCTTTCTGCAATACTCAAGTAAACTACACTCCTTGTGATCAAGCATGGTCCCAAATGGAAGATTCCACTGGCTGCAAATCGGAAATCATTACTCTCTTTTGCGGGTTTCAACCTCCATGTACAGGCTCATGTATGAAAGAAATATTGCATCTCTAGTTTCCACAAATTAAACCAACTTCAATTCTTATCCTGAGATGCCAGGATATCTAATCTTACTGTTTACCACCAACCTCCACTCTAGGACTGAGCTAAGTTTTCAGAGTCTCAGAGACGACCAACTGCTTAAAGAGGTGCCCGAGGGCCTTGGGGGCTGCCCATTCTCTCTTGGCAGAGGTGGTCCCTTCAGCCTCTCCTCTCTGCTTTTAGGACCCCCAGATCCCACTCTTCCCCTACCCTCCTGCCCTAGAGACTCCCACTTCAGGCAACACAACTGCTGAACCCTTCGCCTCTCTCCATGTTTCTCCATATGACCTTACCTACTCTAACCTCAAACCACTTCGGTTGGTTTAACTTCCAGAAACAAGAGCATGGACATTCTGCCAAGAAATTCTCCTAAAATAGCCACACATAATATCCACTATATACCTCAATGTTTGGAGGATAAACAAGAAAGCATGGGGAAGAAAAAAAACAAACAAACAAATTAAAAACAAAGAACTGCCCTAAACCAGAATGATCAGAGATTGGGACTCAGCATAATCTCTTCATTTTCTTCCCTCCCTCCCTCCCTCCCACCCATCCCTCTTTTTTTCTGCTTTCCTGAAGCCCCTCTGGACTTCCTGACTATCCCCATCTGGTATTGTCTTGGTCTCAGTAGCACAGCTTGTTAGGGGTTTTTTGCACAGCTCTGGATCCTGTGCGGGGCTCTTGCTTCAGTCAGATGGTGTGACCCCCAGGTCAATTCAGTGGCTGAAATCTTTGTCTCTCCCAGTGTTTGTTTCTTCGTTTATTCCATCATGAACACATTCTCTCCAGGCCACAAGCCATCCTGCTTATCTCCCTCACTAACTTTCTTTGCTGGACTCCTTAAGGCATTTGAGTTACCATCTCTAGCTCAGATCCTTCCATTGGCAGAAGGACTACCAGTGAGGCAGTGAGCTCCCTGTGATTGGGATTAGACCGCCATCTTCCCAGTACCCAATAGAGGCTATTCTTATTCCTAATTGGACACAAAACTGGATTGAGAAGCCTCTAAATCCCCCAGTCTCTGAAGTTGTGATAATCATTCAGAGACTGCCTGAGGTCAAATCCTGGTTCTATGACTTATTAGCTGAGTGACCTCACGCAAGTTACGTAACTTCTTTGAGACAACTTCTTCATCTATAAAGTAGGGCTATTAATCATTCCCACCATAGGGAGTTACTTGGGGGGATTCGATGGGATATTATGTGTGAAGCACTCAGAACAGCTCTCAGTGTTCTGGCATACAATAAGCTCTCAGTGAATGTTATTTCTGTCTACCCTTGTCTTTCCCTTCCTAATTTGCTGAGCAGGGGCTAGCCCATCAGCAGTACTGGTTTTATGAGGAATTTCAGGGTTCATAAAACACAGAATGGCCCAAGTATCTTGCTGAGGATGGACATTCCAGAAGGCTTTTTCCTCCCAGCCTATGCTCCGTTCCCTCTTCATCACATTCACCTGCAGGCTTCTGTGGTGCTTCTCCCGGGAAGGTGCCAGCATCAGCCCCATTTTCTGAGAGATTTCCACAGGCAGCAGTGGAAGAAGGGTTTGTACTGGTTTCTGAGGGCTACTCCAGATTTAGACTGGGAGGTCTAAATAAAACAGAAATGTATTCACTCACAGTTCTGAAGTCTGGGAATTCAAAACCAAGGTGTTATCAGGGCCATGCTCTCTCTAAATGCTCTAGGGGAGGTTCCTGCCTTGCCTCTTCCTAGGGTTGTGGGAAATCCTTGGCATTCCTTGGCTGAATAGTGTTAGTTACTATTTTTTCTTTGATTCTCACTCCTTTGTGGACAACAATGAAAATTAGAATCTTCCAAGTTGGTTTAGGTTGGGGTAATGCTCTGTGTTATCCCAATACCAACTGCGCATTTGCTCAACAGAAAGGAGGCTAAAAGAATTGTAGGATTTATGTTCTAGAGAACTGATGATGGAATTGGCACGAAGTGGCTGCAAAACTGACCTCTTGCTTTGGGGACGGCCACCTTATTACCAAGTGTGGTGGATTCTCCCAATTTACTTTTCAGAGTAATCTGTTCCTTTGCTCACTGTGTGGTGTCACCTGACCACTGAGATTTGCCCCATGACTTCCTGTCTGTATCTCCATGTTTTTTCCTCTTGCCTATCCCAGTTTGGTATTTATCTTATCCTTATGCTGCATTGTAGTCACTGCAAGTTGAAGGCCATGGCAGCTTCTCTTTAATCTACCAGGACAGTGGTGTTCACTGGATGCAATAGTGGTCATGTATTCAATATCTGATAAGAAAAGGTATGAACTAACTACCACCATCCAACTGGCCAAGTGAGAATGGCTTTCAATGCCCCCAAGGCTTTCTGTTCAGGGATTCTGACAGAGAGCTCACCACCAATAGGAAGGCTGGTAGACAAATGGCCATCACCCACAGAAGCAGAGAGTGACAGGAGAAACATCGCATTGATTCTGGCAAAGTCACTGTGTCTTCCTAGCCTAAGCTTCAGTTTCCCCTCCTTTTGTCCTGCTAGGTATTCAGCAGGACATTTGGAGTTCCAGTCCACTAGATTCTTCTGCTTCTTTTTTCTATGATGTTTTTTCTTAACCTTATACTCCTTTTAAGAATGTGAATTTTTTTTTTCAACAGTAAGAATTATCAGGCTTCATTCACACATATGAGTGGTGTTTGTGTGTGACTGTTTACCTTAAACTAACTCTTTTCTCATTAACACTCTGCCTGCCAGTTTAGGAAGCTTTCCTTTTGACAGTCTCGTTGAGCTGGGTGAATTGTCCTTAGCTTTCACCTGGTGGCATCAGCTGAAGATTGTCTTTGTTTGATCTTTCTGAATATTTTCGGTCTAACCAATCATATTAGGTACAGAGTTATAATCCCTCATCCCCATGGTCAACCCTCTGCTTTGAAGGGAAAGCCCTTGGCATTAATCCTTCAATTACAAGAAAAATGTTCCTCCCTCTCCACCATTTACTCGGTAGGACTGAAGAGGACCTGTGGGCTACATGGCCTAGGAAGCATCTGTGCTATGAAGTCTGGGCTAGGACAGAGTGAGTCTCTTCACCTCCATGTCAACCAGCTCTCTTGGCATAGCTTGTCCAGAGGATGGCAGCTGCTTGTGCTGCTGTCATTGCCAGCAGCCTGGGCCCTGCTGCCACCACAGCACATAAGGATGCTCCATGTCAGCCTGCCAGCATCTTCTCATTGGGCTGGTTCAAAGTGATGAGTAAGCTACAATGTGACAACCTTTTCCTCTTTTTACTACCCTTTTATCACACTGCTGCTTCCCCTATTCTTTGCCAATGAACTATTTAGGCTTAATTAAGGCTCATTTTTATTCTTCCTTCATCCATGACAAGTTCTGCTATATCTGGGTTGAAAATGCAGCACATTACTGGCTAGAGAAGATAGGACTAAATGTATTTTGTGATCAATTGCACTCTGGGGAACCATCAAAAAATTTCTCTGTCCTTCCCCCTGGCAGATTAGGAGTTACAATACAGTGCCCTCTAAAAGAGGGTGCATGATATTACCCAGGATGCAGGCAGAAGACAGAACCGTGGCAGTCACAGAGGTCCAGAGAGGACAAACTGGTTGAATTACATAACTTGTAAGACCTGTAAAACCTCTACGTTGTCTGTAATCACTCTCACAGTTCTTCAATTCCTCAAATCTTTAAGGAAGGTTATTCTAACTCGTGTAGGTTGATGGCCCCTTGGTGTTTCTGACACCTTGGATTCATCTCAGCTGGGATGAGATTCACAGTCAAGTGCTGATTGATTGACTCTTTGGGAAGCTGTGTGACAGTTCTGCCTGTGGTACTTCCTGGTTTTCTTTTAGTACCACTTGTGCGTGTGGAAATTGGGAGACTGGGTACTTCTGCCACAACTCCACACCCCTCACCACAGCCAGCCCGGCTTCTGTGCTTTCCAGTTGTGGTGAATATACTGCCTCAACTTGTTCTTCAGTAGAAAGCCTATGCTCACCAGAGTCCAAAGACATGTGCCTGCATGCATCCATGTGCAGATGCACAGAAACAAGCATAATTGCCCATTGGTGGTCTCAGCTGGGTCTCACCCTCACTTTTGAATCAAAAGAGTTATTATATAATTCCATGTGTATATTTCTACCTCACCGCCTGGAAACCAACTGATACCTATGCTGATTGGATTCCCTTGCTTGTGGAGAGGGGAGTCAGGCAGAAGGGATTTCAAAATCCTCACCCAACTCTATGAGCGATTCCCAGTCATCCTAGCCCTCCAGCTGCAGGTCACTTGGCTTCCTCTAATTACCCAAAGCATTGTATCTACTCTCTTGATTATCTTATATTATACTCAATTTTGAGGTCTGCCAGAGAAAATTATGGAGTAAGGGGGCTTGGTGAAGTCTGTATATGAAAAATTAAAATTAGAAAGCTGCAATTTGGGGGGTTGTAAGCAGAATTTGGATTCTAAAACGGAAAATGGAATTTGGTTGTGGGTCCATAATGCCTTTCCTCATTTGTTTTAGCAGTAACATATTTTGTAAGACTTAATTTGTCAGACACTGGGAGAGTACCTACCTTCTATTCCAGAATAGCTACCTCCTAAGCCAGCGAAGTGTCACAATGCTGATGCTTCCAACCAATGTTAAAATTTTTCGTTCAGTAACTTTACTTGGATATATTGTTAAATAGTAGCTTTCTGGATATTGGACGTCAGGAAATTCATTTGTCCCATCCTCAATATCCAGAAAGTTGTTATTCATTTTGGGGGAAATATAGATCCTTCTTTCTAAGCAGTTTCTCACAGGAGGCTAAGCCACTGCAGTAGTGATATGAACTACTAGTAGTGAGATGAAGATGAGATGAACATCTTCGTCTCATGCTGGAGAAAATACCACGATAGGAAGGTGGTAAGAGAGGCCTTCGACCTGGCCCGGGGCTGGTATTTAAGACTGAATAAGCCAGAGTTTGACAAACGTACTGTGTACCATTTTTATTGTGCTCAGATCTGAGCTTAGGGAGGGGAGGAGGCACGGTTGTGGGAGAGCCATGGAGTTTCCTTTGAAGGAAATGGACATTTGTACAGAATAACTTATCATATTTGCTTTACTCATGCCACTGGCTCCTTGGGAAAACACTTCCTGTAGCCCATTTAGGGAGACTGAGGTTCCTCAAGGAAAGTTAGAGATTCAAGAATCAGGACCATGGCAGCCACGATGAAGACAGGCCAGGCTCAGATCACTGGGCAAGTGATTTTATGAGCTGAAGTCCATTTCTGCCATAACCTCACTCCATGTTGATACACACACACACACACACACATATATACATCCCCAAGCCCGTGACAGATGAGCAATATGTATATATAAATTCCACATTGAAATGTAAGTGGGCTCTTCTGGCTAAGATTTGCTTAACACAAAAGTTTTAAGCATGTACCAGAAAGCAAATGAAAGCTTTTCTATAGCAAGCTCTTCATGTGCACAACAGGACTCCAGTGTAAAGCTGTGAGAACATAACTGATACAGGTGCTCTTCTTTTGTTGAAAACTATCCCCGTCATCATTCATGCTGGTTTTTGTGGAGAAGGAGAGAATTGATTAGTGAGGCCGTATTCTACTTAGTGTCTTCCGGAAATATCTGATTGTCCTTACCTAAGGAATGGAATAAAAATGTAACACACCCAAATTTTAGAAAGATGTGCATTCCCCACTACCTGTTGTCTCACTGTAGGTATCTATCATGTCCTGTTGACAGATATTTATGTGTGTGTTTTATATCCCATGAAATGAGGGAGACCCATCCCATCCTTCCTCAGCCTGCAAGTAAGAGAGGGTGAGTGAGTGAGAGAGAAAGGGAGAAGAGAAAAGACAGAGAGAGAGAGAGAGATAATGAATAGGCCTAGAAAAGCATTTAACACAGGAATCAACCCAGTGCAGGTTCCCAGAGCAGGTCTGGGCTATAAGCTGATGTCATTTTAGGGCATCTCTTAGTGACCCTACTTAATAGCCATCTAATTTTCTCACTATCTCTTTCCCAGAAGTGCCTTTGCTTCTGTCATTAACACTTCCCACGGCTGCTCCTAATCATGTTCACAACATATTTTCAAAGGCCAGTTGAATGTGCCTTCCTATTGACCCCTTCTTTTCACCTCTACTCTTTGGACAATATTCTGTCATGGCACCAGAAATCAGGAGCTACTGGTGATAGAAACTGATGTCTTCAATTTTTGCTGAAGTGATGAAAACATGACCCAGACAATCACTTACTCTCAAGATGCTCCTGCCCCGCTTAATCTCACTCTACCTATTCAACCTTACTTCTCCCAGTTCTTCTGCTCAGACTCTACATTGCAGCCAACCTCTCCCTCCTTCCCCATGCCCTACTGCAAATCAGACCTTAAGTAACTCTCCTGATCTTCAATGCCCTTTTTATTTCCCCACCAAAAGTTCTCACATCAGTTTGGGTCCAAATCAATTCTACTCTGTTCCTTGAAACTTTCTGGAGTGGTCTGTCCTCAAAGAGCTCTCTTTTCTCCTTGCTATACCCTTGGAGTTGCTAATACCCAATCAGCACTTAATCAACCACAGCCTTGCCTTATTACATGGCTTATGCTTGTAATTAGCCCTTTCCTTCCTAACCTAGTCACAAACTTCCTGGAGGCAAAGAATAAAGATTTAATTCACATCTAAAATACACAGCAGCTAGCATCACCCTAAGCCCTTGACAGAGGAGCAATAAATCCACCTCAAATAAATTGCCTATTTGCTTGTCCAGAGAATGGCTCAACAGGCTCATGGAAGTTAAGGTCAATTTGGACCAACTAGTTAAACACAGGTGGGAGGCCCTTGACTGCCTTTGTCTCAGGATGACTTTCTGAAATAGGCTGTCAGTGGGGTCAGGCATGAACACCACCCCCTCCTGGGCTGTCCCGATAGCATGTCAGTCAGTAAATGTCTGGTGAATTAGTGGAACCAAATAACAGATGCTACATGAGAGGAGAGTCATAGCCAGTGGCTCCTGCCAGTTCAGAATTTGGGAAACCTGGACCAGAGAGAAACAACTGACAGGTTGTGGGGATTGAGCACCTTCCTCACAGGAGAGGAAGCATTCGAAATTGGTGCAGAAATTTGGAAAGACATTCCACAATATCAACGAAAATTTAAAATATGGATATCTTCTCACCCCGTTTAATGTCTCAGTGTCTTTCTCAAGGTAAACTCATAGGAGCGCACAGGAGGCATGTGTCAGCACATTGACAGGAGTCAAAATTTCAAACAATGTAAAAGCCATCAATAGGGCAAATGCCAAATAAATAATGGAACACCCATATGGTAGAGTATAATGTAGCTTTTTCTTTTTAATGAGGCAGAGCTTTACAAAGAGATGGAGAAGACAAATTCTTTAAAACATGTATAGAGCAATACATACAGTATTGTATAACTTATTTAAAACATAAAACTAACCACCTCCCTGACACACATGTTCCCTATATACATTTTCATAAATGCAAGGCACAGAAATGTTTCTAGAAAAATTCAAAGCACATGTTCACAGCAGTTGTGTCTAGAACCAAGTGTGGAGAGGGATGGACCACAGAGAACTGTAGCTTCTTCTGCAGGATCTTCATTTCTTAGAAGAAAATGTCTTCACATAGCTACAATGTTAATTAAATAACTCTCTGAATAAAAAAGCCAAGGCAGGATTCAAATTTGGCTTCAGTCTGGCATCAGAGCTCATGATTTAGTTACGAAGTTATTATGTTTGAATTAAATAGGTCAAATCAAGTGACAGAGTCATTTAAGGAAAATAGAAAATAGAGAGATGGGAAAGATCAGGTGTGACGAGGGAAGGAGCTACAGAACGGTGGCATCTTGATTGGGTTTTGGAGGATGAATAGGAGTTTTACAGGAGGAAACAATGAAGAGGTGTATAGCTTACACTGGAAATGGGAAGTCAGAAAATGCCCAGAGACTGAGTGCTGGAGGAGCCGCAGGAGACATATATAAGTGAGTGAGCATGTTGAGAGGGAGTGGGAGGTGAGTGCTGGGAAGCGCTGGGGCTGGGGAGCAGGAATGGTGGGATCACAGGATCAAGGATCTGTGCTCTGAGTAAGTGGTTGGGATTTGAGCTTAGACAAAGGGAAACTGAGAAAAGTTTTAAGCAGGGGAGTGGATGATCATATTTGCCTTTATTTGCTTAATGAAATAGAGGACTGATTAGCTCAGGAAAAGACTAGAGACAGGAGGACTATTTGGTGATGAGTATTCTAAGCCTGTATCTATGCAGGCCAAAGCAAGCAGAATTCTGGTGAATTAGCAGAACCAAATAACAAATTTTTCTCATTTTTCAGTTTTTCAGGAATTATACCATTTTATGCTTAAATGCTCCCTTTACATAGTCATTGTAGACATAGCTTGTAGGATGACCTGTAGAAATTCCAAAAGTAAATGAACTCTCTCATCAGAGAGGACTCATGTGAAGGTTTGCTGTTCTCATCCTTAGTGACACCTAATGCCTCTACAGGAGCAGGGGGCAAACCCTTTACATTTTACAATAGGCAGTGATCAGGAAATAGGCCTGTCTGTCTTTGTATCCTGAACTCTTGTATTCAATTCACTCCAGTGGAGACAGATGTAGGAAATGGGAATCTTGTCAAACAGACCGCACTGTGGGCAGGAGAAGTGATCCCTTCCAATGGCATGCATGCTGTACACATGGGGCACTGAGATTCAGAGTTGTAAAGCAGCCACCTCTTGCATTTCTCTAATCTTGGTTCAATAATTTGCAAAGAGCGTTCCCATGCATGATCTCATCTGAGTTAGGTGAGAGCTGCCATTCGCACCTCTGTCATTGGGACCAAAATACTTCGTGACTTCACTCAGCAACTGGCAGAGGGTCATGAGGAGCTCAGCTACACAGCTGGCTGGAAGAGTGAGGAGGGGACTCGAACTGTCTCTTTACTCAAGGGGAGGAAGAGCAGCTATTGCTGGTGAGTGAGAAAGATGAGTGAAGTGTGGAAAACTGTCAAATGGAAAACTCCAGGGGCTTCTTATGCCATTCCCTCATGCATGCCTTTAGCCATGACGAACTGAGATGGAAGGGGAGGGGAAAGCGCTCTGGTTCTTGGGGAAAAAGGTGATTCTGCTTCCCTAAGAAGTTTCCATGTTTAACAAATTCAGTGTTGTTGTTGTTATTTTCAACCAGATCTGATTCTCTCTGTAGTGATTGTTCTAGTTTGATTTCTTCTTCAAGATAATATCCTTTGGAAAACAGAAGCTAAATTATTAGGTTCTCCCACATCCCTTTTCTAGGTAATTGTTTATATCTGATTCTTCATGGCATGTATAGTGCAAATAGAAATCGGGGATGCAAGTTGAAGCCAAAAAGAGAGACTAGAACCTGGGCCCCTTGAGGATAGGGAGGGTCCATTCTCATCTTGGTATTCCTTGCATATAGCCCAGTACCCAGTACATTTTTGCTTAATGCCTTTATGCTATATGGAAAATGAAAGAATGCAGAGAGAGACAGAGAAAAGAGAGAGAAAGAGAAGTTAATCAGAAGTTAGAGAACAAAGATGCCACATTTTTAAGCATGCAATGCCTTTTTTCCTACAAATTCCCACTCTCTAAAAGGATGATCTCATTTATCACTATTGTCTGGATTCTCCAAATGCAATCCATGCAATGGAGGAAAACAACAAGCCCAACATAACACAGTCCCTCCTCTGAACACCTGAGCCAGGACTAGGAATCTGCACATCTCACAATCTTTGGCCTTCAAAAGTGGAACGCTCGGTCTGCCCATATGCCTTTCTAGTGTGGAGGATGTATTGCTGTCAAGAGCCAAAGCTGCATACCTCTCTATGAAGAGGAGGAGTCAGGAGACCCATTTGTCCTTGTTGACTCGAAGGTGGAATCAGAATGATGGGTTCTTTGGGAGGTGCAGGTTGCAGTGAGCCGAGATTGCGTCACTGCATTCCAGCCTGGGCGACAGAGCAGTATTCCGTCTCAAAAAAAAAAAAAAAAAAAACTAATGATGGGTTCTTTCCAGGGCAAGTCAGGACAGGACTGAGAGAACGTAGGGAATTTCCTTGAGGAAGTGACCACTGCATAAAGATGGACTCTACAAGATCCTTGTGACTTCTTCCATGTCTAAATTCCGGTTTGGAATTCTTGGAGCTCTTTCCCCAGAGAACATAAACAAAGCTTAAAACATCTCTAGAGACTCTTATTTTGCAAAGGGCCTTCAAATTCTGAAGCTAATTCCTTTGAATTTCTTTACTGGTGAAATATCTTCCTCTCTTTTGGGTGAGATTTGATTTTGGAGGGGAAAAAGTCATGAGGAACCAAAGTTGATGAGTAACACTAATGACCGAGCTGTGAGTGGCACTTTTGAGAAAAACAAAATGTGTGTGTGTACATGTGTGCAAAAACATACTCATTTTTTAACACTAGTGGAAGATTTTGAAAAATTCCCAAAATAGTTTGAGCCATAGCACCCATGGAAATATATATGTATATAGCATATATGTAGAGAGAGAGCTTCCCATATGAGATTTAAAGAAAAATTTGTCTCATGACCCAGGTAGAAGCACCAGGCCACAGGGGTGACCACAGGATCAATGATTCTGCACCCTTAATGGAGACATATCCACTTACATTACATGTTCATGCATGGAAATCGACAGCCATGACTTTTTTTTTTTTTGAAACTGAAACTGAGTCTCACTCTGTTGCCCAGGCTAGAGTGTAGTGGTTTGATCTCAGCTCACTGAAACCTCTGCCTCTCAAGCTCAAGCAATTCTTGTGCTTCAGCCTCCTGAGTAGCTGGGATTACAGGCACGTGCCACCACACCCTGCTAATTTTTGTATTTTTAGTAGAGACAGGGTTTCGCCATGTTGGCCAGGCTGGTATGGGAACCCCTGGCCTCAAGTGATCTGCCCACCTCACCCTCCAAAAGTGCTGGGATTACAGGTGTGAGCCACTGCGCCCAGTGCCATGCTTCTTTTGAATGTGACCAAGACACTCTTTCTCTGACACCACCGTGTTTGCTGTGTAAGCCTACCTTATTGAACCTTCCTTTTCTGTGAGTTTCAAATATATATACATGTATATGTGTGTGTATATATATAATATATGCATACATATAGTATATAGTATATATACACACACACGCATACACACACACACATATATATATACACACACAAATTGTTAAAGCCCTAAAGATAATCTTAAGGATTCATGAGAAGAGGAACAACCAGTACAATTTAATAGCTTCTTCTCTTTGCCTTTTTCACATCCCATTTTCTTTTCACCAAGGAATGCCAAAATAGGTTAGATTATTATTACATTTAATATTAATTCCTGACTTTCAGTTCTTGCATTCTATATTGGATATAGAAGTGTGTTTGCTCAGGGAAAATGGGTCACAGATAGCTAAACTAGCTCCTCACCATGCAGTGGTTAAGAGCTGTTTGTTTTTCAAATACCTTAATTGTATGGTCTACCAGAAAAGAGCAGCACTGAAAATTATACCTCTGGACTAAATGCAACCAGATGGACAAAAACAACAAGGCGTTTGAAAAAGATAAATGCCCCACAATCCCCCTGTGGTTGGTTTTATCGCCAGTTAATTTCATAATGGCTTCTTCTGGAGCAGGGGGATATTCCCCGGGGGTAGGAGTAGTCCCTCAGCAAAAACCAGGCAGTTTCCAGAAGGAGGGTCCTCTTTGCTTCTATTTGGGTAGAATTGGAATAAATGTGTTGGTTTGGGGCTGGGGTGATGGGTGGAGCTGCTGGGAGAGTGGAATTCTAAGCCCAAGAGCAGTAACACATCCCTCTTCGTTTTATGCTTCTTGTTGGTTTGCATTTTGCAGTGCCTTTTGCTAGCTACAAAGCAAGGGTTTTAGTCTGGTGTTGGTGACTAGTGGTTAGAAGGTAAGAAAAATAGAATTAGGTAATCTGGTTGGTCATTGACAGGTTAAAGTTCCAGAAGCCAAAGTTGTTATTAGAAGAATATTCCATGTTGGATGAAGGTCCTGTGGACTCATCAATGGACTTAGGGTAAGGCTCACCTTGGGATCTTTGTTCCTCTTCCCAGGACAGTAGTGTCTAAGCTAAAAATCAGGCCTGTGGATAAGCCTTGAGATCTAGGCAACCAGGCTGTTGGACTGTTTTCAGGCCATAAGTGGTTATTATATATGATTTCATGTAGTACATAATAAACATATTGGATTCAGAGTTGGACAGTGAAGGAAATGTGGGGAGAAAGTCCAGAAAGAAATGGAGATTGAAGACCTCATTGACCCTCTTTGTATCAAACAACTTTGATTGTCTAGGGTTGGTTGAAAATCTCATCATTTGGGAAAAATGTTATCCCTCTCCCAACTCACCCTCAACTCTGCCACCATTGTCACCAACAAAATGTCTGAACATGGAAGACAAGGAAATTAAGTTGTTCTAAGCATCTGTGTTAAGGAAAAGAAAATCAATGAGTGGAGACTGTGAAGCCTGAGCTGTCCCGCAGCTTAAGAGTTCAGGAGAGTTAAAATAAAATGGTCTTGTCATTAACATTTATTTCTCTTTCCTTCTAAAACAGTCTTGCAGAGTAGCATTTGGGTCTCTATGCTTATGCAATTTAATAGTCACAAGTCTCCAGTGATGACCCCATGTAAACTCCTCATTGCCTTCAGGTCTTTTCCTTTCTCTGAAATCCCCCTTGATGTCCTTGCTCACAAGTTCTGCTCCACCAGAAAACTTATCAAACTGTACACTTTAAATATGTTGACTTTATTGCATGTCAATTATATCTCAATAAAGTAGTTTTTTAAAAAACCTCTGACTATTTAGTCTGGTCTTATGTGGGTCACAGTCTTCCAAGAGACTTATAAAAATAATATAAAATTTACATCCATTGATCCATTGAGATGAATGTATGTATGCACGTAACTACTATCCCAATTCATACAGAACATTTCAACTACAGTAAACATTTTCTTCATGCCTCTTCCAATGAAACTCCACATCCTCTAAGAAAATACTTCTGATTTCTATCACCATGTGTATTAATTTTGCTTGTTTCTTAAACTTCATAAAAATAGAAGTATACAGTAAGTACTTGTGAGCATGTCCTCTCTCATCCACCTTACTGGTTTTGAGATTTATTTGTGCTGTTGCGATTAATTCTCTTTATTGCTGCATGGTATACTGTGTATAAATAACCTATGATTTATTTATTCATTCCTCTCCTTATGAACATTTGGACTGCTTCTAGTTTTTAGATGACAGGAACACAGCTTACCTGAACATTCTTGTACACATCTTTTTGTGATGTATATTGTATTTTCCCTTGGGTAAATATATGAGAGTGGAATTGCAGAGTCATAGAAAAAAATGAATGTCTAACTTTTGAGATATAATTCACATACTAAAGAAAAATAACCCTCCTTTTCTTATACTTAACTTCTGACACTAGATGTGTGGTTTTTTTCCAAGAAGACTAATTCTTCAACACCAGCTGGTTATCCTGCAATTCAGTGATGACACCATCTGAAATTAGCATAAACCCTACAGGTTAAGGGTTCAGTCCCAAAGACTACCCCCTAGTTCAGATACCAATCTCAAGTAGTGGATCTCCAGGTTACTCACACTTCTGTGCTACTGTGTTAAAAATTGGGGGTTCCTATGACCCTCTTGTTAGTTTCATAATTTGCTATGACAGCTCATAGAACTTAGGGAAACATTTATTCATGTTCACCAGCTTATTATAAAGGATATGACGAAGGATACAGATGAACAGCTGGATGGAGACGTGCATAGGGTGAGGTCTGGAGGGGTCCCAAGTACCGATATTTCTGTTCCTTTGGGGTTACAATATGCCCTCCTCTGGCACATGGATGTGTTCAACCAAATGGAGGGTCCTAAAACCTTGTGCTTTAGAGATTTTTGTGGAGGTTTCATCACATAGACAAGATCGGTTATTAACTCCATTTCTAGAGGATGGAGAGTCCTCTTCTCCTCCTGGAGGACAGAGGGTGAGGCTGAAAGTTCCAAGATTTTCATCAGAGCTTGGTCTTTCTGGTGGCCAGCCCCCATCCTGGAGCCATCCAGGAGCTCAGCAAGAGATGCCTCATCAGGAAAAAAGATGCTGCTTGGAATCCCAGGAAATTATAAGGGATTTAGGAGCTCTGTGCTACACATAGACATCAAAGGCCAAATATTAGAACAAAAGATTCTCCAGCGACTCTATCATTCAGGAGATTTCTTTTTGAGGAAATGAAGACAGAGACCAATATACATACATTTCTTATTATTTCATATACGTCACCCTTTTCAAGTGGACAATTGTAGTTTTTACTATATTCACAAAATTGTCTAATGATCATCCCTAATGCCAGACTATTTTCATCATCCCCCAAAGAAGCCACATACCCATTATCAGTCAGTCACGCCCAGTTCTTTTTAACTTCAATCTCTGGCAACTACTAATCTACCTCTATGTATTTTCTTTCCTGGGCATTTTATATCAATTGAATCATTCAATATATAGTCTTTTCTATCTGTACTCTTTTACTTACCATAATATTTTCATGAGTCATCCATGTTGAAGCATATTATCAGTACTTCATTCCTTTTTATTGCCAAATAATATTCTATTATATGGATACATCACATTTTATCTATTCTTCAGTTGATTGACATTGAGTTGTTTCCATTTTCTGTCTATTACAAAGAATGCTGCTGTGAACTTTCACATACAAGTTTTTGTGTGAACATATTTTCAGTTCTCTTGGGTATGCAACTAGAAGTAGAATTAGAATTGCTGGGTAATCTGATTTCACATTTAACTTTTTGAGAAAATGCCAAACTGTTTTCCAAAGCAGCTGTACCATTTTAGATCCCCATCAGCAATGTATGAGGGCTCCAATTTCTCCCAATACTTGCTATTGTTCTACTCTTTGGTCATAGACAACATTGTAGGTGTGAAGTGATATCTCATTGTGGTTTTGATTTGTATTTCTCTAACGATTAATGATAAACATCCTTTCATGTGTTTATTGGCCATTTGGATAAATATCTATTCAAATACTTTGCCCATTTTCAATTGGGTTATTTAACTAAATAATGTTTGAGTTACTCTAAGTGTTCTTTATATATTCTGGATGATGGACCCTTATAAAATACGTGATTTGCAACAACTTTCTCCCAATATCTAGATTGCATTTACAGTTTTTAATATTATTTGAAGCACAAAAGTTTTAAATTTTGATTAAGTCCAATTTATCTATTTTAAGTTTTGTTGCTTGTGCTTTTGGTGTCATATATATGAAATCATTGCCTAGTTTAAGGTCATGACATTTACTCCTGTGTTTTCATTTAATAATTTTTTTCATTTTTAATCTCACACTTAAGGTTTAATTCATGTTGAGTACTTTTTTTATATGTTGTGAGGAAGTGGTTCAACTTTATTCTTTTGCATGTGGATATCTAGTTGCTCCATCATTCTTTGTTGAAAACATTATTATTTCCTGCATTAAATTGCCTTGGTACCATTATCAAAAATCGATTGATGATAATGAATAACTTTATTTCTGTACTCTCAATTTTATTTCATAATCAATATAGTATGTCTATCCTATGTCAATACCACACAGTCTTGATTAGTGTAGCTTTGTACTAATTTTTGAAATTAATCAGTCCCTCAACTTTATTCTTTTTCAAGATTGTTTTGGCTATTCTGAGTCCTTGGATTTCCATATGAATTTAGTATCAACTTATCAATTTCAGCAAAAAGACAATTGGGATTTTGATAGGGATTACATCAAATCTTTAGATCAATTTGGGGAATATTGCCATCCTAATAATATTACATCTTCCATTTCATGAGCATAGATGTCTTTGCATTTATTTAGTTCTTCTTTATTTTAAGTAGTTTTATAGGGTTTGTTTTTTTTTTCAGTGAAAAAGCCTTGCACATTTTTGTTAAATTTATTCTTAAGAATTTTGTTTTTTCTTAAATTTTATGTTAAGTTCTGGAATACATGTGCTGAATGTGCAAGTTTACTACATAAGTATACGTGTGGCACGGTGGTTTGCTTCACCCGTCAACCGTCATCTAGGTTTTAAGCCCCACATGCATTAGTTATTTGTCCTGATGCTCTCCCTCCCCTCCCCCATCCCCCGACAGACCCCATTGTGTGTTGTTCCCCTCCCTGTGTCCATGTGTTCTCATTGTTCATCTCCCACTTATGACTGAGAACATGTGGTGTTTTATTTTCTGTTCCTGTGTTAGTTGCTGAGGATGATGGCTTCCAGCTTCATCCATGTCCCTACAAAGGACATGATCTCATTCCTTTTTATGGCTGCATAGTATTCCGTGGTATATATGTATCACATTTTCTTTATCCAGTCTATCATTGATGGGCATTTGGGTTGGTTCCATGTCTTTGCTTGTAAACAGTGCTGCAATAAACATACTAGTGCATATGTCTTTATAGTAGAATGATTTATAATTATTTGGGTATATATCCAGTAATGGGATTGCTGGGTCAAACAGTATTTCTGGTTCTAGATCCTTGAGGAATCGCTACACTGTCTTCCACAATGGTTGAACTAATTTACATTCCCACCAAGAGAATAAAAGTGTTCCTATTTCTGCAAAGACTCACCAGCATCTATTGTTTTTGGACTTTTCAATAATTGCCATTCTGACTGGTGTGAGATGGTATCTCATTGTGGTTTTGATTTGCATTTCTTTAATGATCAGTGATATTGAGCTTTTTTTCATATGTTTGTTGGCCACGTAAATGTCTTCTTTTGAGAAGTGTCTGTTCATATCCTTTGCCCACTTTTTGATGAGGTTGTTTGCTTTTCTCTTGTAAATTTGTTTAAGTTCCTTGTAGACTCTGGATATTAGACTGTTGACAGATGGGTAGATTGCAAAAATTTTCTCCCATTCTGTAGGTTATCTGTTCTCTCTGATGATAGTTTTTTTGTTTGTTTTTGTTTGTTTGTTTTTTGCCATGCAGAAGCTGTTTAGTTTAATTAGATCCCATTTGTCAATTTTAGCTTTTGTTACAAGTGCTTGTGGTGTTTTTGTCATGAAATCTTTGCCCATGCCTATGTCATGAATGGTATTGCCTAGGTTTTCTTCTAGGGTTTTTATGGTTTGCGGTTTCACAATTAAGTCTTTGATCCATTCTAAGTTAATTTTTGTAAGGAAGGGATCCAGTTTCCGTTTTTTTGTAAGGAAGGGATCCAGTTTCCATTTCCTGCATATGGTTAGCCAGTTTTCCCAGCACCATTCGTTAAATAGGGAATCCTTTCCCCATTGCTTGTTTTTATCATTTTTGCTGAAGATCAGATAGTTGTAGATGTGTGGTGTAATTTCTGAGGTCACTGTTTTGTTCCATTGGTCTGTATGTCTGTTTGGTACCAGTACAATGCTGTTTTGGTTACCATAGCCTTGTAGTATAGTTTTAAGTCAGGTAGCATGATGCTTCCAGCTTTGTTTTTCTTTTTTTTTTTTTTTTTCTTGCTTAGGGTTGTCTTGGCTGTACAGGCTCTTTTTTGGTTCCATATGAAATTTTAAGTAGTTTTTTCCTAACTCTTTGAAGAATGTCAATGGTAGTTTGATGGGAATAGCATGGAAACTATAAATTACTTTGGGGAGTATGGCCATTTTCATGATATTTATTCTTCCTATCCATGAGGATGGAATGCTTTTCCATTTGTTTATGTCTTCTCTTATTTCCTTGAGCAGTGGTGTGTAGTTCTCTTTGAAGAAGTCCTTCAACTCCCTTGTTAACTGTATTCCTAGGTATTTTATTCCCTTTGTAGCAATTGTGAAAGGGAATTCATTCAAGATTTGGCTCTCTGCCTGTCTATTGCCAATGTATAGGAATGCTTGTGACTTTTGCACATTGATTTCATATCCTGAGACTTTGCTGAAGGTGCTTACCAGCTTAAGGAGTTTTGGGGCTGAGATGATGGGGTTTTCTAAATATAGAATCACGTCATCTGCAAACAGAGACAATTTTACTTCCTCTCTTCCTATTTGAATATCCTTTATTTCTTTCTCTTGCCTGATTTTCCTGGTGAGAACTTCCAATACTATGTTCAGCTTCCAATACTATGGTGAGAGAAGGCATCCTTGTCTTGTGTCAGTTTTCAAAGGGAATGATGTCAGCTTTTGGCCTTTCAGTCTGATGTTGGCTGTGGGTTTGTCATAAATAGCTCTCATTATTTTGAGATATGGTCCGTCAATACCTAGTTTATTGAGAGTTTTTAGCATGAAGGGGTGTTGAATTTTGTTGAAGGTCTTTTCTGCAACTATTGAGATAATCATGTGGTTTTTGTCATTGGTTCTGTTTATGTGATGGATTATGTTTATTGATTTGTGTATGTTGAACCAGCCTTGTATGAATGAAGCCAAATGAAGCTGGCTTGATTGTGGTGAATAAGCTTTTTGATGTGCTGCTGGATTCAGTTTGCCAGTATTTTATTGAGGAATTTTCCATCAATGTTCATCAGGGATATCGGCTCGAAGTTTTCCTTTTATTCTTGTGTCTCTGCCAGGTTTTGGTATCAGGATGATGCTGGCCTCATAAAATGAGTTAGGGAAGAGTCCCTTCTTTTCAGTTGTTTGGAATAGTTTCAGAAGGAATGGTACCAGCTCCTTTTTGTACCTCTGGTAGAATTTGGCTGTGAATCTGTCTGGTCCTGGGCTTTTTTTTTGGTTGGTAGGCTATTAATTGCTGCCTCAATTTCAGAACTTGTCATTGGTCTATTCAGGGATTTGACTTCTTCCTGGTTTAGTCTTGGGAGGGTGTATGTGTCCAGGAATTTATCCATTTCTTCTAGATTTTCTAGCTTATTTGTGTAGAGGTGTTTATAGTATTCTCTGATGGTAGTTTGTATTTCTATGGGGTCAGTGGTGATATCTCCTTTATCATTTTTTATTGTGTCTATTGTCTATTTGATTCTTCTCTCTTTTCTTCTTTGTTGGTCTAGCTAGCAGTCTATCTATTTTGTTAATTTTTTCAAAAAAACACCTCCTGGATTCATTGGTTTTTTTGAAGGGTCTTTCGTGTCTCTATCTCCTTCAGTTCTGCTCTGATCTTACTTATTTCTTGCCTTCTGCCAGCTTTTGGATTTGTTTGCTCTTGCTTCTCTAGTTCTTTAATAGTGCTGTTGGGGTGTCAATCTGGGATCTTTCTAGCTTTCTGATGTAGGCATTCAGTGCTATAAATTTCCCTCTTAACATGGCTTTAGCCGTGTCCCCGAGATTCTGGTATGCTGTCTCTTTGTTCTCATTGGTTTCAAAGAACTTCTTGATTTCTGCCTTAATTTCGTTATTTATCATTCTTAAGAATTTTTTTGATGCTACCATTAATTGCATTTTAAAATTTAATTTAATTTTCAGGTTATTTAGTGTTACTGTATGGGAATGCAATTGATTCTTGTATATTGATCTTATATCCTGTTTGAATTCATTAATTATATCTAATTGTTTTAGTGTGTATATATGTGCATTCATGTGTGAATTCCTTAGAATTTTCTAGATACAAGATTATATGATCTCCAAATACACATTGTTTTATTTGTTCCTTGCCAATATGGATGTCTTCTTTTTTTCTGCCTAACTTCTTTGTCTGGAACCTACAGTACAATGCTAAACAGCAAAAGGAGACATCCTTATCTTGTTACTCATCTGAGAAGGGAAGATTTCAGTGTTTCACTAAATATGATGTTAGCACTGAGTTCTCATAGATATCCTCGGTCAGGGTAACTTTTCTTCTATTCGTTTATGTGTTGAATTTTGTTAAATGATTTTCTGCATCTGTTAATATAGGTTGGTGCAAAAGTAATTGCGGTTTTGCCATTCCCTTAATGGCTTCCCTTATGGTTGTACAGTATTCCATGTTGTGTATGCACCACATTTTCTTTATCCAGTCCACCACTGATAGACACCTAGATTGATTCCATGTCTTTGCCATTGTGAATAGTGCTGCAATGAACACATGGCTGCATGTGTCTTTTTGGTGGAACAATTTGTTTTCTTTTGGATATATACCCAGTAATCGGATTGCTGCATTGAATGGTAGTTTTTTTAAGTTCTTTGAGAAATCTGCAAACAGCTTTTTACAGCGACTAAACTAATTTACATTCCCACCAATGGTGTATAAGCATTCCCTTTTCTCTGCAGCCTCACTAGCATCTGTTGTTGTTGTTGTTTTTTGACTTTTTAGTAATTGCCATCCTGACTGGTGTGAGATGGTATCTCACTGTGGTTTTGATTTTTATTTCTCTCATAATTAGTGAAGATGAGCATTTTTTATATTTTTGTTGGCTGCTTGTATGTCTTCTTTTGAAAAGTGTCTGTTCATGTATTTTGCCCACTTTTAAATGGGGTCATTTGTTTTTCATTTGTGGAATTGCTGAAGTTCCTTATAGATTCTGTATATTAGACCTTTGTTAGATGCATAGTTTGTGAATATCTTCTCGCATTCTGTAGGTTGTCTGCTTACTTCATTGATAGTTTCTTTTGCTGTGCACAAGCTCTTTAGTGTAATTAGGTCTCACTTGTCAATTTTTTGTTTGTTTGTTTGTTTTTTGTTTTTGTTTTTTTTGAGACAGAGTCTCACTCTGTCACCCAGGCTGCAGTACAGTGGCATGATCTTGGTTCACTGCAACCTCTGCCTCCCGGGTTCAAGCGATTCTTCTGCCTCAGAGTAGCTGGGACTACAGGGGCACACCACCATGCCCAGCTAATTTTTGTATTTTTAGTGGAGACAGGATTTCATCATATTGGCCAGGCTGGTCTCAAACTCTTGACCTCATGATCTGCCCACCTTGGCCTCCCAAAATGCTGGCATTACAATCATTAGCCACTGCACCTGGTCCGATTTTTGTTTTTATGGCAATTGCTTTTGAGGGCTTCATCATACATTCTTTCCCAAGGTCGATGTCCAGAATGGTGTTTCGTATGTTTTCTTTTAGGATTCTTATTGTTTGAGGTCTTACATTTAAATCTTTAATCTATCTTAAACTAATTTTTGTATTTGGTGACAGATAGAAGTTCAGTTTCATTCTTCTTTATACGGCTAGCTAGCTATCCCAGCACCATTTATTAAATAGGGACTCCTTTCCTCATTGCTTATTTTTGTCAGCTTTGTTGAAGATCAGATGGTTGTAGGTGTGTGGCTTTATTTCTGGGTTTTCTATCATGCTCCATTGGTCTATGTGTCTGTTTCTGGACCAATGCTGTGTTGTTTTGGACACCGTAGCATTATTGTATAGTTTGATGCCTCTAACTTTGCTCTTTCTGCATAGGAACGCTTTGACTATTCTGGCTCTTTTTTGGCTCCATATACATTTTAGAATAGTTTGTTCTAATTCTGTGAAAAATAACATTGGCTGTTTGACAAGAATGGCATTGAATCTATAGATTGCTTTGGGCAGTATGGCCATTTTAACAATATTGATTCTTCCAATCCATGAGCATGGAATGTTTTTCCATTTGTTTGTGTCGTCTATGATTTCTTTCAGCAGTCTTTTGTAGTTCTCCTTGTAGAGATCTTTTACCTCCTTGGTTATATGTGTTCCTAGGTATTTTATTTCATTTTTTTGTAGCTATTGTAAATGGAATTGAGTTCTTGGTTTGGCTCTCAGCCTGAACGTTATTGATGTGTAGGAATATTACTGAGTTTTGTACATTAATTTTGTATTCTGAAACTTTACAGAAATTGTTTATCAATTCCAGGAGCCTTTTGGTAGAGTCTTTAGGGTTTTCTAGGTATGGAATTATACTGTCAGCAAAGACAGATAGTTTGACTTCTTCTTTTCCTGTTTGAAATGTCTTTTATTTCTTTATCTTGCCTGATTGCTCTGATTAGGACTTCTGATGCTTTTCTTACTATAAAATATCCTTTGTGTCGTCAGGAACATTTTTTACCTTTAAGTCTATTTTGTGTGATATTAGCCTCACCACTTAAGTTTTCTTTCAGGCACTATTGCATATTATATCTTTTTCCTTTCCCTTACTATTAACCAATTTGTGCATTTGAATCTAAAATTTGTCTGTTAAAGACAGCATACAGTTTAATCATGTTTTAAAAATTCGTCTGCTCGTCTTTATCTTTTTTCTGAAGTGTTTAATCTATTTACAATTAATTTAATTACTGATAAGGTAGAATTTATGACTGACATTTTGCTACATGTTTTACATATTTTCTATATCTATGTCTTTATTCTCCTTCTATTCCTCCATTATTGTTTTGTGTCTCTGTGTGTTATACATGTATTTTCTAGTGTACTAATTTAATTATTTCCTTGTCATTCCTTTTATTATATATTTTTGAGTTATTTTCTTTGTGTTTGCTTTGGGGATTACAATAAATAATTATTATTTATTGACCAGGTGCGGTGGCTCACACCTGTAATCCCAGCACTTTGGGAGGCTGAGGCAGGTGGATCACCTGAGGTCAGGAGTTTGAGACCAGCCTGGCCAACATGGTGAAACCCCGTCTCTACTAAAAATACAGAAATTAGCAGGCATGGTGGCAGGCAACTGTAGTCCCAGTTACTCAGGAGGCTGAGGCAGGAGAATGGTCTCAACCTGGGAGGCAGAGGTTGCAGTGAGCAGAGATCATGCCATTGCGCTCCAGCCTGGGTGACAGAGTGAGACTCTGTCTCAAAAATAATAATTATTATTTATTAATGTTATTAATTAGTAACAATATAGTTCAGATTAATGTCATCTTAATTTTAGTGGTATATAAAAACTTTGTTCTTATGTAGCCTTGTTCTGCCCACCTTTTCTTGTGCTGTTATATTTATACAAATTAAATCTTACACATTGTGTGCCAATCAACACCGGTGTGTAACTATTGGTTTGTGCAGTTGTCTTTTAAATCAGATAGAAAAACAAAAGCATTATACACAAAAAAATACATTTACACTGTCTTTTGTATTTACCTATTAGCTGTATTTTTCTGTGCTCTTTATTTATTTATGTGGATTCAAGTTACTTCGTACTGCTCTGTTATTGTAGCCTAAAGGACCCACTTGAATATATCTTGTAGGACAGTTCTCCTAGCAATGAATTCTCTCAGTTTTTGTTTATTTTGAGTCTCCTGATTTTGCCTTTATTTTTGAATAAATGTTTTGCTGAATACATAATTTTTGGTTGGCTTTTTTTTTTTTTTTTTTAACTTTTAGTACTTTGAACATGTCAACATGTCATCCTGTTGTATTCCGGCCTTTATAATTTCTGATGAGAAACCAGTCGATAATTACATTGAAGGTCACTTTTACAAGATGAACCACTTCTCCCTTTCTATTGACTTTGCCTTTTAATCATTTAATTACATGTCTAGGTATAGATCTTTCTTGTTTTATCTAGCTTGGAGTTTGTTAAGCTTTCTGAATGTTTACAGCAATGGTTTTTATTAAATTTAGATATTTTGGCCATTATTTTTTCAATTTTTTTTCCCTTTTCTTCCTCTGTTCCTCCTGGAGTTTCCATTATGTATAGTTGTTACTGGTGCCCCACAGATCTTTGAGGTACTGCTACATTTTCTTTATTTTTTTCTTTTTTAGTGTCTGTTTCACAGACTGGATAATCTCAGATGACCTATCTTTAAATTTGCTGAGTCCATCCTCTGCCTACTCAAATGTTATGTTTAGATCCTATAGCGAAATTCTTCTTTCAGTTACTATATTTTTCAACCTCAGAATTTTTATTTGGTTCTTTTAAATATTTCTGTCTTTTTATTGATATTCTCTATTTAGCGAGACATCCTCTGGGTTTTTAGACTTTTTTTTAGTTTTTAAAAAAACACATTTCAAATAGTTGAATAAAAGTCTTTTTCTAGTAATATCTGGGTTTCTTTTGGAACAGTTTTTATTAATTGCTTTCTTCCTGTGTATGAACAATATTTTCTCATTTCTTTTCATGCTTCATAATTTTTTTGTTAAAAATTAAATATTTTAAATAATATAATTTGGAAATTCTGAAAATCAGATACTTTCTCCAGGATTTGTTATTTTTGCTTGTGTCACTGTTTTTTATTTCTTCAGTGACTTTTGTAAACTAACTCTGTAAGACCTTCTTACTGTGTGTGACCACTAAAATCTCTGCTCAGTTATCTTAGCAGTCAGCTAATGATTTGACAGACGTTTCTTTAAATGCTAGGTAGCAATAAACTTTTCAGTGTTTTCCAGCTGTGTGCGTGGTTGGATATCCCTGAAACACTCAGCCAGGCGGCTTACAGTTCTGCATTACCTTCACTTCCTGCTTTCCAGAATCTTAAGACTAGCTGGAGGTAAGAGTTTAGGGTCTTCTCAGGTCGTTCCTGAACATGCACACAGCTTTGAGCATATCCATGGTCTTATATGTGCATGTGAGTTTCTAGATTCCCAAAAATTGGTCAGAGCTTTTCAAAGCCCCCAAGTAAACTTATTCCCACCTTTCCCTTTTAGTTTTAAAGTTTTGTTGTTGTTGTTGTTGTTCTTAGCCTATTGTTTGCCCCAACTGTTATCCACTGTCTTAGGCAGCCTCAGAAATAAATAATTGTTCATAATTGTTTTCAACAAACACCCCTAAAAGGAAAAGCTTTTTTTACTGGGCCAGTGCCAAGTTAATTCAAATACTCTCAGCTTTGCAAGTGGAATCTTCCAGAGAATCACCAAACAGGACAAATAATAATAATCTCTGGGAATTAGGTTTTGAAAAAATGCCAACCCTCTTCTGCACCCTCTGGTGGCCTCCAGGCTGCTGATTTTTTTACTCAGAAAGCAAGGTGTTGATTTTCAAGGCTTTCATAGAGTGGGAGAGATAAGAATTAAAATAGAGTAAATTAAAACACCAAAAATTCACTGTTCTTACCAAGAACCAGTGTTTTTCTTGACTAAATCTTCCCTGATTGATGCAAACTTTTAGTTAATTTCCAGAGTTAAAAAAATTGATTCTGACCTTTTTTTGTAGGTTTTAAAAATTGCTTTTATGAAAGGGAAAATTATCAGAGGTCCTTACCTTGCCATGTCACTGACATCACTCTCTGTATAGTTTATTTAATAAGGAATGTGCAGCCATTTTTTCAAGTGATTGTACTATTTTACATTCTCACAAGCAATGCATGAATTCTGCAATTGCTCCACCAATATCTGGTGTTGTTAATCAGTTTTATTTTGGTCTGTTTGATTTTGTTTGTCCATTTTTTTAATTGGGCAGTGTGCACTTCTATTTGTTGTAATATTCTTTATATATTTTGTATGACAGTCTTTTGACAGACATATGTACTGCAAATATTTTCTTTCACATTTATTTTCTTAATGATGAAGTGTGAAGGATTTTTGTTTTATATGTTTTTTTTTTTTTTTTGGTGGTGTTTTATGAATTCCAATTGATTAATTTGTTTTATATTTAGATATTTTTGTATTCCATCTAAAAAATAATTTCCTACCTTAAAATACCAAAGATAGTTCTACTATGCTTCCTGCTAGAAGCTTTATAGTTTATGGATTTACATTTAGGTCTATGATCTAGCTCAAATAATTTTATATATGTTGTGAAGTAGGGGTAAAGGCTTATTGTTTTCCATATATATTTTATATATATATATATAATATATGGATATATATATTTATTTGTTTCAGTACTCTTCTAAAAAATACCATGCATTCTTCACTAAATTTTCCTGATATTTTATGTTAATATCAATTGACGTATGTTTTTTGGTCTTTATTTCTGGAATCTCAACAATCAGTTTTGTTAATCTGATATTCTATCCTTGATACCAATATTACATTAGATAAATTACCAAGGCTATGTAGTAAATCTTGGAATAAGGTTATTTGAGCTACCTAACTTTGTTCTGTTTATTTCAAGAATTTTTGGTCCAGCTTATTTGTATGTTTATATATATTTTAGAATTTACCGTCACTTTCTTGAAAATGACAAAGGGATTTTTAATCTATAGGTCAATTTGGGAAGAATTGACATCAAACAATGTTAAATCTTTCAATCCATGAACACAGTATATCTTTCTATTTAGTTCTCCATAAATTTTTCTCAGCCTTATTATACAGTTTCTACTGTAGTATTCTTACATGCCTTTTGTCATGCTTATCTCCAAATTCTTTATGCTTTTATATGCTGCTGAAAAAGTATTTTAAATTACATTTTAAAATTTATTTCCATTATAATTGATTTATTTTGTATTGGTCACACCTCCCGAAAACCTGCTAAATTTACTTGTTAGTTCCATTAGTTTTATAGATTACTTAGGGTTTTTTATGTAAACAATTCTGTCATCTACAAATAAAGACAATTTTACTTTTTTCTTTTCCATCTGTATATTGTTAACATTTTGTCTTGCCTTATTGCACTGGCTAGGACTTCTAATACGATGTTGAATAAACATGGCTATAGCAAATATTTTTTATTAGTTCTCAATCTTAGGGAGAAGGTGTATAGTATTTAATAATTGATATGGTATTAATGGTAGAGTTTTGATTTTGCTTAGTTGGATTTGGCAGAGGGGATTGCTTTTTTCAGTTTGAGGAAATTCCTTCTACTAGTTTTCTCAGTGTTTTTAAAATAATCATAAATGAGTGATAATTTTTTTCAAATGTGTTTTCTTTCCATCTATTGAGATGATTATATAGTTGGGTTCTTTTTTATTAGTTAAGTTATGGTAGGAATGCAATCTTGCATTCCTAGATATCCTAGGTTGCATTTCTAGGATAAACCTTACTTGGTCTTTTAATGCACAGATTAATTTGATTTGCTAATTTATTTATTTATTTATTTATTTTTATTTATTTATTTTGAGATGGAGTATCGCTCTGTTGCCCAGGTTGGAGTGCAGTGGCTCAATCTCGGCTTACTGCAACCTCTGCCTCCTGGGTTCAAGCGATTCTCCTGCCTCAGCCTCCTTAGTAGCTGGGACTACAAGCACGTGACACCATGCCCAGCTAATTTTTGTTTTTTAAATAGAGACAGGATTTCACTATGTTGGCCAGGATGGTCTTGATCTCTTGACCTCGTGATCCACCCGCCTATGCCTCCCAAAGTGCTGGGGTTACAGGCGTGAGCCACCACACCCAGCCACTAATTTATTTTTAAGAATTTTTGTGTCTATGGTTTGAGGAGATATTGGTTAGTAACTTTCTTTTTTTACAAGGTCTTTGGAATTTTTGATAGTTTGTTATTAGAGTTACACTGCCTTCATAACACAAATTGAGGAGTGTTTCCTTCTTTTCTATTTTCTAAAATAGTTTCCATGTGATTGATATCATTTCTTATTTAATTGTTTGATAGAATTCACCAGTAAAACCATCTGGGGCTAGGGTGTTCTTTGTGGAGAGATTTTGTATTGTTAATTTAATTTTTTTAATAGACAAAAAGTTATTAAAATTTTCTATTTTGTTGTCAATTTTAGCAAGCTGTGTTTTTAAAGAAATTTGTACAATTGTTTTAAATTGGGGAATTACTGGAATAAATTTTTTCATAGTATTCTTATTGTCCTTTTAATATCTGAAACATCTGTATGATATCTTTTCTTCCATTCTTGATATTAGTAATTTGTGTTTCTCTTTCTTTCTTCTTCTGTTTTGCCAGACATTTATTATTTTATCAATATCTTCAAAAAATAAACTTTTTGCTGTATTAGCTTTTTTTGTTTGTTCCTTACTTATTTCATTTATTTTTGCTCTCCTACTGAATGGAGATTCCTTTGTCTTAATTTATTATGCATATCACACTGAATGAGTTTACTAAATCATTGTTTTTCCTCTCCGGTGCAATCACACCTCAATTTGGCATACTAAAATCTTTTTTTTTTTTTTTTTTTTTTTTGAAACAGAGTCCCTCTCTGTCACCCAGGCTGGAGTGCAGTGGCATGACCTCAGCTCACTGCAACCTCCACCTTCTGGGTTCAAGCGATTCTCTTGCCTCAGCCTCCCAAGTAGCTGGGACTACAGGTGTACATCACCATGCCCAGCTAAGTTTTGTATTTTTAGTAGAGACGGGGTTTCACCATGTTGGCCAGGATGCTCTTGATCTCTTGACCTCATGATTTGCTCACCTTGGCCTCCTAAAATGCTGAAATTACAGATGTGAGCCACCACACCTGGTCTTTTTTTTTTTTTTTTTCCTTTGGTTTAGGACGTAAGGAAGCACTGTGGTATAGCAGAAAGTCCTCTGATGTTGGATTCAGCATTTCACAACTACCACTCAACTTCTTTATCCTCAATGTTCTTGTATGTAAAATAGTGATAATAATAATTGCATATAACTTGTGTGAAGTGTATGGAACATAATAATCATTCTCTGATGGTTAACCTAAGGAGTCATAGCAGCTCCTCACTGTCTATGTAGCTCATTGACCAGTAGCTATTATTTAACACATAACCTGATTATAAATATTTCAGGTATGTATCATCTGTGATGGGAATAATTCCAAAGAGGGAATATTTCCCAAAGGTATTTATAAATAGCCTCTAGTGCTTACCCTTTTCTAAATGTTATTGGAAGGACACTAAAGGAAATCAGATTGAGTTCAAATAAATATTAGTCTATAGTTCAAAATTAAATCCTGTCTTTTAGTTTAATTTTTTGTGAAAATCTATGGTCTCAGGAAAACTCTGCTGTAAGCCAAATCAGTTAACATTTCATCCCCAAATTGCATGACATGAAACAATAACACTTGTTTAACTCAATTGTGGTTCAGCACTTTAGGTTAAGCTCAGCTAGGTGTTCTGTTGATCTAAGTTGGTTCACTCTTGGTTTTCAACCAGCAGTTGATCAACTAAGTAGATCTGCTTCTGAGATTGGATGGTTATTGATTAGAAAAATGAGGGAAACTGTGTAACTTGTCTCTCACCTTCTAACAGGATAACTCAGACCTATTCATATGGTGGCTCCAGGTTCCAAGAGTAGCAAGAGAGCAAGCTCCAATTTGGAAGTTCTTTCCAAGCCTCTGCTTTTGTCACATTTGCTCATGTCCCACTGGTGAAAGTGAGTCACTTGGACAATCCTGATTTAAAGGCGATGGAGAATAGGCCCGACCATTTGATGGGAGTCAGCAGCAAAGAGTTATGGTCATTTTGGTCGTCTACCACACTGACTCTGGGCTCTGGATGTAGTGGGGGAAATATGAGGCCAAGAGGGATGTGTTTCTCATCAGTATCTCCAGGATGTTAACAAAAGCATGCCTTGCATCCAAAGGATGGTTGGGATAACTCCTGTGTCACCATCCAGCTAGTGCTTTAATCTGTGAAGAGCTTTGTTTGGCAAATCAACAAATACATTCCGCTTAGAGATTGCTAGAAAAATCTTTGATTCGCCAGATAGCAGAAATATAAACTTTTCTTTGTTATCTTTACCCTGTTCTTCTTCCTCTTTCCCCCAATCATCCTACTTCCTAACCCATTTGATGTCTTTTACAAAAGCCTGCCACTGACTTTCCTAGCTTTCATCCCTGTGAATGATTAGGAAATGTGCCAAATACCTGCTGATTTATCTGAAATGGAGCGTAAGGCTCATAAACTCAAGAATAAGATAAAAGAGAGCTGACAGTCCAGGCTAAATTTTAAAATCCAATTTCAGATTCTTCTCAGTTGAGCCCACAGCATATATGCAAGTGCACATACTTGAATACACACCACACCTCTGCCCATGATCACCTTTAAACAGGCATAAACAAAAACATACACAGATTGACTTCAATAAACATGCTCTATAGGATGGGAGGACTGGCAGGAGGGAAGCAAGGAGAGAAGATGTGTTCTCTAGTACTCCAGCATCTCACAGAGACACTGTGATAGCCCTCTTGTTAGCTTATGTGCTTACTCTCCCAATATTTCTCTTCAATATTATCTCATCAGAAGCAGTTGTATCAGTTAGCGATTGCTATGTAACAAACCATGGCAAAACCCAATCAATTGAAACAAAAAACATTTCCTATGTATCATGGGTCTACATGTTGGATAGGCAGTTCTATTTATCTGATCCAGACTCAGCTAAGCTTGTTTGGGCTCACTCATGAATTTGCTATCAGCTGCAGAACAGAAGTGGACTGACTAGTCTAGGATGGTCTTAGTTGTGGAAACTTGGCCTCCCTCTATGTGTCTCTCACATTCCTACAGCAAGTTAGCTCAGGCATATCTCGCATTTATGGCAAAGAAACAAGAATGGCAAGAAAGCAAATAGCAATTCACAAGTGCAAGTGTTTCTTAAGATTCTGCTTGTGCCTTGTTTACTAAGCTCCGTTGGCCAAAGCAAATCACACAGCTGAGCCCAGAGAGAAAGGGCCAGTCAGAACATCTTACCCAAAATGGTTGTAGTAAAACCTGGAAAATCAATCCAACTAATTTACTGCTCCAGTTGTGCAATATGGTGGAAATGTTAAAAATATCCATATAATTGTTTGTCACATTATTATTATTGTGCGACAGGGTCTGGCTCAGTTTCCCAGGCTGGAGTGCAGTGGCACAGTCATAGCTCACTGTAACCTCAAACACCTAGGCTCAAGTGATCCTCCCACCACAGCCTCCCCAGTAGCTAGGTTGTTTGTCACATTATTGAATGCTCCACAATCTCATTCTTACCCTTGATGGTGTAATTCATTCCTAGGGATAATTTCTTTTAATCCTTTATGTCACTGTGTCTTCCTGAGACTCAAGTCAGCCTGGATTTGTCTGCAGGCCCAGGAAGGGGGATAGTGCAGTGGCCAGTTTTTAGTATTCCCTTGTGGGTATAGGCGTCCTGGCTTGGGGTTAGCCCTGTGTCTTTTCTCCTTTAACTTCATGCCAGGATGCAACTCAGAAGTTTTACTCATTGAAGAGACTCTCACTTTTGAGCAGCAGAACTGGGCCTCCTTACAGACTCTCCCAGGCAGCCTAGGACTCCCGCTCTTGGGCCTCCAGGCTTTTTCTGTGGATAATAGAAAGAATCAGCTCTCACTAGGAGCTTGAGGTATATGTGTATGTAGCAGAGGAGGACTGGGGAACATTCACTTGCATATAGGACACTGTGCTAAATGTCTAAGAGTGAGACACTGGCTAGAATTCACCCTCTTAGCCATTTCTCCAACTTATCGCTGTCTAAAAGATATAACCTTGTCATCAAGAATGGATAAATCAAGAAGGAATTAGATTAAATGGTAAAAATTATCTTGCAGTAAAAAATAAACAGCACTTACTGCTAAAATGTATCATATTAGAATATTGGAGTTCTCTTTTTGAATAGTTTGAGGATCCAGAGACCCAGCCATCTGTCTAGGTTGAGCTTGCTACAAGGGGTGGTTAGACAAAGGGGAAGTTCTGCTCAGACCTTCTGAATTATGTATGCTGAGAATGACCTTTTTCCATCGCTAACAGCTTCCACCTCCAGTAGCTGTTTTGCTCACCAACCACTGCTTCTGACCTTTCCCAGACTCTGAGACAACCCTAGAGTGACTCTCTCTCCTTCTTCCAGAGCACACAGAGGCTCCAGGGTACATGTCCAGCCCTCACACCCACTGCGCAGCAGCTGAGATCCTCACACCCATCAGCTTGCCTGTGGACTGAGGTCACAAGGTATTTCAGTCCTATGAAAAAGGTGTGAACCCCGGCTAAAGGGGAGGAAGAGTTTTGAGAGCCCAGGTATCAAGGTGAGATAGGACTGCAAGGCTTTGTAAGTGATTTTTTTCTTCTCTTCCTTTAATATTAAGAGCATACAGAGTTGTCCTATTACTTCAAGAAAACCATTTCCTTTGGAAAATATTAAAGTCTTTAACTTATCTTCACTTTAAAAATAAATGCATTTCGAAATATGCTGAGAATCCAAACATATCTTTTTCATCTTCTTACGTCATGGGCATTGGGAAATACTTAACAGCAGATGGAATAGTATTTTTAAATGCCAAAAGAAAATAAACATCAGCCTGGAATTCAATATTAAGTAAAAATATCTTTCAAAAGTGAGGGAGTAATAACAACTACAGTCCGTACGCCTCTGTCAATGAGGCAGACACCTGGAGAATCTTCCCTACATTGCCAGCACGTTGACTTGGAATGGAGCAGGAAAGGGGAAGCTGTGGCATTGCTTCCTAGCACTAAGGAAGCCAGGGGGTACTTTCTCACCGGGTTATTATCTCTGAAACTGAGGGCAGCTCTAAAGTCCAAATCTAGAGTGGCCCAGGCTTGGAAGAAGTAAAGGAAGTCTTCGAATGGATAGGGCCATCTTTCTGTGGAGCGGTAGCCTGGATGCTAACGAAAGCTCCTGAAATGATGATGTTTGGGTTGAGCCAGGACAGCGTTGTGGTAGGGCTACTGTACAGGTGATGGAAACGTTCATCGGGAGGCTAGAAAATAAGCTTCTAGCACTCTTTTACCTCAAAGTTCTTGCATTCTGCTTTAGACTTCGAAAGATAAGAGGTGGGAGTTGAATGGGAAACCGGCCTGCAGGTGATCTGGTTCCCTTACTCAGCCTTTGCTTTGAAAACCTCAAGTAGAACTAACAAAGCTTCACTCCTACACAACCCTGAATAAACTCACTCCTCGTCATTCTCCTGGTCTCTTCTTCTCTTGTTCTTTTCAGGCTCCTCTGCTCAGTTCTCCAACTAAATTACCACTCCTTGCCCCTCCCTAAACTTTTCCCAGGCAGAATACCATCCCTGAGAAATAGCTATCCTACCTTTTTCTTCAAGGGTCTGGCCTCTTTCATTTTTTTCAGAAGTTTTTAAGAAGAGCCCTTTTCCGTAAAGTCTCTTTCCTAGGCTAATAAGAACAATAAAAGGTAATAATTTCTCCCTGTTCTTCCCTGTCTAAATGTATCATAATACTCCTCCTTTACTGCTTCATCCCATCAAAACCTATACCATTGACTTTGACAAAATGTAAATAATTCACTTTGCCTATTTGCATATATATTTCACTTGAGTTATACCAATGTCTGTCCTTTACATGCTGATATTTTAGGACCCTAGAGGCTTTTGGGGTCATGTGACCTCAAGAGAAAATTATTCATCAGAACAGTCTAGATGAATCTACCCTGGATGGCTTTGAGGGCTGCCACAGTGAGATAATTTTTTGTTCTCATGTGAACCCTGCTTATGAATTCATGCACATAATTGCTGCTGCCATCTACCTGGCACTTTGCTGGTCTTAACTACACAGTCACCTGTTGTCTCACAGGAAATCAGACTTAGATTAGAAACAATGATAACCAAGGCCCATTTGCCCCAGGCAAAAGGCTTGGCGGCAGGAGGCCTTAAAGAGATTTAACAGGCTCTGTGTTTTATTTCATCATGTATTCTATCTAGTATTTTAATGGGAATTTATGTGGTGTGGATATGGGATGGGGATGGAGGGGGTTATTAAGAGGAGTGATGATGGATGGAAGGAAATAACTGACTAGCTTCGTCTAAAGATTTGTCTGCTTCCCCATGCTCCGCCCTGCATAAGATAATAGCCATCTGTTCTGCAAGTCCACTGGGGAATGAGCAAGGCAACATTGGTTAATAATGTGGCAAAGGAGAGTCAGGGCACACAATGAATTTCACAACTGACAAGTTCCTCGGACACCGGGACCATTGACCGAGTGCTCTGAGAGTGGGGTGACATGCCCTTCTCTGGAGGCCATCAGATACATCTGTCTGGCGGATATAAATGTGGTGCTACCCAGGGGGAACAGAATGGACAAATGGACGCTGGGTTCCTGCATTCCAGCCCGGAGGTGTTTATTTTAAACGTCATTCCTGTCCTGCGAAGGAGGTCTAGAAGTTGCTCCACCAAGGTTTTGAAGATGTCTTTCTCTTTTCTCTTAATTCTCCTGAAAAGAGAAAAGTAAAGGAACTTCTCAGGGAAGAAAGTATGACTTCTTTACACACAAGTTCATGTGGCTCCTACTGCAGCTGTTCACACACACAACACACACACACACACCCCGTGGACCTAAAGATGTAAACATTTACATTGGAAAGAAACAAGTCGTGGCCCTTTCCTCTCACAAAATGTGTGTATCATGGGGACTTTTTATTTTTCTCTCGACACCCTTTAATGATCATCTAATAAAATGAGTTTAAAGAGATTTAAATCAGGATCATAAACTAGAATGACTTGAAAGCATCTTGAAAATCATGTGGTGGATAAGGAAACTGAGTTACAGGGAAGTAGGATAAACTCAGGGTTACCAAAATGACCCAAGGCAGATGAGAAGGCGTTAAAAATAAATAAAACATGGAGAGGAGAACTCTTCAACCCCCTAGAAGGAGGGTTAAAATGCTGCCTTTGAAAGAATAAAAAGAAGAAATTGTTTCAATGGCTGGCAGTAATGTGCAAAAATCTGGAACATAGTTTTCCAAGCAAAGGTACAAGTGGGACAGGGAAGGGGCGAGGAAGCATTGAGTTATATGCCCCTTAAAATTTGTAGGTGTCCTCTCCCCGGTCAATACATGCCCAAGCATCTGTGTGCCTTTGGAAACTCCTTCAGTTCATAGACTTGCAGATATTTAAACAGTTCATTTGCATCATATGCACATTTAACTCTAAAGCTGGGGGTTAAGGTAACCGTCCTGGATTTATTGAGCAATGGTACACTGTTCTCCAATGCAGAAACTTACCAAAGGATTTTCTATGCTAGTTTTACTTTCCACAATTGGGGGATTTTTTTTTTACTTTAGGAAAGCAAAAGTTTTATAACTAAATTTCTGAAACCCTGTGCAAGATGTAACTCTACTCTAATAGCTAACTTCTCCAACTAGACTGATTGCCAAATAGCCAACACCAATCTGTTCAATATGAAATTAAAACAAGACAGTTATTTTGCACTTAAGGAATCTTCTTTGCCAAGTATATTCAAAGGGCTACATGACAAACTTAGTCATTGTAGACTGGTTTTCTGATTTGTATTAGACAAGAATAATCCCTTTGCCTGATGAGGACATCAACCCATTCTTAGGGGTCAGCTGCAGCATAGACAGCATCCTAGTGTTCTGTCCATGGCACCATAGGTGAAGTCTGGAGAGCTGACTTCTGGGCCAAGCTCAATCATCAACCTTCTGCGTTATTCAGATAAACACTACCCAGGTATGCACTTCTCACTATCTAACAAAAATTTCAAAGCATTTTGAAAAACGTCCTAGCTGATGATTGGACACCCTCTATCAGAGGCCTCTTTTATCAGGGTCCATTCAACTTTTGTTTCCTAAGAATCTGGATGATTTCAACTTTGGAAGGCAAAGCAAAACCAGTGGTGGGAGAGGCTTCGGTTGGGAAATAGACTTCAGAATCAGACCTGCCTTTTATCACTTACTAGCAGTGCAACTATGGGTAAGTTTTTTACACCTACTAAGCTTGTTCCTCAAATGTAACCTGGAGTAACTGCGCTTTCTCTTCAAAGCTTTGGCATATGTTTTTACTGAGACCTTCTCTAAAAAGTGTTTGGATAAAGCCTGGCATATTGGAAACGTTCAAAAAATGCCCAATATTTTCCTGATACCTTAATGATTTTCAAACAGATGAGGTATATTATTTCACATGCCCCCTTGCTGTTGATTCTTAATGTAGCAATCATCTAAAATATGAATTGGATCATCTAAAATATGAATATGAATCATCTAAAATATGAATTGGATCATATTGGTCCTTGGCTCAGATCTCTACAGTGATTCTCCATCTCACTCAGAGTAGGAGCCAGACTCTTTACACAAATTCTTTACCCCATCTCACTCCATCTCCTCTGGCTGAGTGGGCGCAGAAGCCAGATCTCCACAGTACATCTCCTACCACCCTTCCCTTGGGGTCCCTGCATACCAGCCACCTTGACCTTGTTGCCTCAAGTCCTTCTCTCACTGCCTGTGACACTCTCTGCAGGTATCCCCAAGGCCACGGTCTCCTCAATCTTTTCAGGAATCAATTTAGAAGTTTCATTATCAGCAAGGATATCAACCAGCCCATATAAAGTATTAATAACAAGACCTACCTCTCTTAGCACCCTTTATCCCTTGCACCCTGCTGTATCTTTCTCCAAATCACTTATCACCATCGAGTATATCTTCACTACTCTGTTTTTAGTATCTCCTCAACTTGGAAATTACTCTATAAGGGTAGGCAGACCCTTCATTTATTCACTGCAGCATTCCATCACCTTGAACAATATTCCAGTGTTCCAGGCACTCCGTATCTATTTTTTGAAAGAAGTAATGAATGATTTTTTTGGTAGGATTATGGTTCATCCTTGCCTCAAGTATTTTATAGGCTCACGTCCGACTGACTCTGAGTTGAAAGCTTCTACCTCACCGCCACCGCCACTGCTGCCCAGCACTTGCAGTCACTCAAAGTACTAGAAGCCCAGGAGAAAGAAGGTGGGAGCATGAATACCTGATCTGGCAGCTGTGATAGGGAGAGGAAGGTGGTCTTATAGCTGTCACCTAGCCTCACGCTCCTCCATCTCTGTCACCTGTGACTTTGTCATTATTTGCCTAGTTCACTACACCAGACTCTTCATTGCCCTACTACACCATATGTCCTTGCTGCAATCTACCCTGGATGTGGCTTTCTAATTGCTTTCATCATCTCATTCATCCATCTAGGATAGCTCCTCCTGAGTGCTTGCGACTTCAGTCCAGGACTTCGAACTGTGTTCATGAACTCCTCTATCTCGTTTCTCTTTCCTATGCAGAGTCTGCTCCCATGTGCTACAGCCTTAGTCCTGATTCAGGCCCCTTCCTACCTTCTACATGTGCTCAGTGCATCCCTGCCTCCGTGACTTTGTTCCTTCTGTTCTTCCAGAATGTTTCCTCTCGTCTTTCTGCCAAGCCAAATTCACTCTAGATCTCAAGGCTCAACTCAAATCACACATCATCCAGAGAGAGTTTGCCCAGCAATTACTTCATGCTGTATTGATATGTTCTTACTGTTAACAACTTCTCTACTCAGAGTTATCTGTATAGTTCAGCCTGTAGCTAGCCTCTAATTGTATCATACAATAACAGTAATAACTGAACAACAACTGCCACTTATTCAGCTCTTATTATGTTCCAAACGTATATGTTTCTATTTCAGTATCCATATTAATCTTGCAAGATAAGAATCATCATCCCCATTTTGTAGTTTAAAAAAACTAAAGTTTATATAGGTTAAGTAGCGTGTCCCAAAGCATAGTAAATAATAGGGCTAAGATTCAGTTCCAATGTGCCAGACTATGCAACGCACTCTTTTTCCTCTCTCAGATACATGGTAAACTCTCTGGACATTTAGCATAGTATGTGCATTCAGCAGGTACTCAGTAAATACTGGCTGGCTATTTGGACAACAAGGAGGATATACCTTAATTCAAATGTGCCTTGATGAAGCTTTATCTTACAGGAATGGTGAGTAAGGGTATAAAATGCTTGCCCTGCCCTCTTCTCCCCTTTTGCTCTCTTCAGTGGAGATAATGAGTGCTGAACAATGAGCTCAAGGCCTTAAAGAAGGCAACAGGTTCTCCAGGCTCAACTGTGTCCTTTCAAAGAGCTAGGCTCTGCACCTGCCCTGCTGTCACCATCCCCAGCAGCCAAGCTGTGTCACTGCCACCTTAGGTTGAATATTTTCCAGGTAGCCCTGGCTCACTGAAGGTACAGTAACATACTCTGGGCTCCAGGATGAGAGGCCCAAGACATATATCTGACCAAAGGAGAGTAGGACAGACCATGCCAGAGCTTCCCCTCCCTGGCAGGCTTTAACCCCATGTCCTGAAGCTGGGCACATGTTGCTCCTTTTCCTCTATCTACTGTATGCAAGAGACTTCACACACACCATCTCTTTTCAAAATCCTCCCAGCCCCACCTGAGCCCAGCGGCTCATCTTCAAAATGCCAATATTATGTAGTGTCCCACCCAAAGTCACTAGACATTAGGGAAAATTCTAATGTGGGGCTGTCTCCACAGTCCATGGGCTTTCCATTAAGCCAGACCATCTGCTTATAGCAGGAGCTGCAAGAGCCAGGTTCTTTATTCTAGCTCAGGACTCTCTTCATCCTGGGAGTCCTCAGTGTTTCCCTCTATAAAATGCCTATGCAGACCCACTGCCCTGAACCTCCAGTCCCTTCCTGCCTCATAGATTACTTCTTGAACTTGTATATCATAATATGTGAATGCACCAAGCATCTGATGAGAATAAGAGAGGAGAAAATGGTTGCTTACTTTCTTTTTTTGTGTATCTACATGTTTGCATTTTACTCCCTCAACTACCCTAGTATTCTTGATGTAGGGACCATCACGCACACACTTTTCGTAACTACTCCCCCATCCTCACCCCAAGTCCCAGGCAGCTTGAGGAATACAGGAAGTGCTCAAGGAATATTGATGGTATAGATGCTTCAAATATGGTGGTATGGTAGATCTTTTAGACTAACCTTTTTTCCACGGAAAGCAAAGCTCAGAAAGACACAGGGCTGTGAGGCTGGCATCAGAGCCCTTGGCTGCTATTTCATAGCACGGGACTCTGTGTGCAATCAGATTGGTCTGTACAGAGTTTTGCAGACAACAAAAACCAAGGAGTACAAGGGTGAGGCCAGTTTCAGCTGTGGGCTGGTTTCTTGCTCTGGGCTAGCAGATCTTTCATTTTATAAACTTTTATAATTTTTCCTAATATGTTTACATTTTGTGAAATAGTACCAGTTAAGATGTTGAAGGAATATTGATAAGGAAGCCTAGTAAAACAAGATACCATGATCTTTTCCATTTTAAATTCCAACATATCTTGGCAGGAGAGGAAACTTGAAAGTTAAGACAAATTAGGTCTGACATGATGATAATCATGCTTCAAACACAGAGTATAAGGCATTTTTACATGACTTTGTTATTGCTCCTTTCCAAAACCCTGTGAGCCAGGTAAGGCATAGATTATCTCCATTTTACAGGAAAATATCCAAGGGCCTAGACAGTCAAACATTCACCTAACCATGGCAAAACCTCTGCCCTGATCTCCAGCCACGGCTGTCAGGCAGGGGAGGGGGAGGAGAAGCCCCCACTTTCCCGGGAGGAGGTCAGGCTGCAGGGTGGAGGACAGGCCAGGGAAGGTGAGTGGGATGGAGCTGCAGTTTCAGAGCTGCTGGCCTGGCAGGACCCCTCCTCCTTCTCTTCTGTGCCCGCACCCCAGGACCTCTTTGTCCCATTGCGCGTGCTTGCTTTGAGCTCAGCACGGAAGGCCCTGCCTGCTTCCAAGTTGGCTGTTTACTGGTGGGAACTGGGTGCCAGAGTTTTCTGCTGGTGGCTGCTCTTTCCCGGATTCTCCTGTGGTATCGTATTTTCTCCGCTTGTTCTTAAACTCATCTTACTCACCCTCCCCGTACTCGCTGACCCTTTCTCAGGTCACCAAAAGTGAGTTCACTGAGGACTCTAAAATCGCCTTGCCTGTGCGTCTCTCTGCAGAGGGAATCTTTTCCTCCCCTGGAAAAGAGACTCAGCTCAGTCCCTCCAGCCACTTTTCTAACCCCCGCTCTCTACCCCAATGCTTAGATATGGAATCTTACCAAAATTCCCCCTACCTTGAGATCCCAGTTCTGTAATCACATGAGCTTTGTAGGTTAGGTCTACATCCCACACCTGCCTCCATTTTACAGCTCAAGGATATAGAGGGATTCCTGCCCAAGCTCTAATGGCCAGTTAATGGCAGATTCAGTTGAGAAGCCCACATCTACAGGTTCATTGCATTCCATTTGCCAGTCACCATGCTTTCGTGCTCCCCATGCCACCCTCTTCCTGAAGACACCCAGTGTGTCCTGGGCCCCCAATGCCTTTGCAGGTTTCCTGCTCTGCCTGGAATGCCCTTCCCCCATCTTCCTCAGAAAATTTCTGTTTAAAAATTAGTCTCGAGTCACAGCTTCCCTGAAGCCTCCATCTACAGAGTGAATTAGATAAACTTCTCCCGTTTTTTAGTGTCTTTTGTTGTTGTTGTTGTTACAGATATATAACATTTTACCACACTGCAGTTTGGGGAGTCTTGCCTTGTTTTTCTCACTAGACTGTAAGCACCTTGAAGGCAGAGTTTGCATCTCATCTATTCCTCTGTTATATCCCTTGACTGTGTCTAGGTCAAGGTTGTGCGCCTGTGAGGACCTCCATATATGATGCTACCAGCTGGCAGGGGATAGCAGGGAGTCTGAACATCAGAGAATTCAGGAAGTAAAATTGAAGGAAGTAAAGTCACTCATACCAAAGACTCATCACTATCATGAAGTATACCCTATTAACTACTAGCCTTAGAAGCTAACACACAAAAACTAAAAATGACATATTGGGATACTATTCCAGTATGGTTTCTATCAATTAAGGTATTTAATAATGCCTGTTTGTTGTAGTATAAATATATTAATTTTGTATAATAATAGGAGCTAATATTTATTGGGCTCATTTTGAGCAATTTGTAGGTGTTATTTTATTGAATTCTTGCAAGTACTTTGCAAGGTGAAAATTACCATTGCTATTTTACAGATAGAGAGACTGAGGCTCAGAAAATACAAGCGACTTACAAAAAAGAAATATCTGGACCACAAAGAGTCAACTCATAGTTGTATCTAAGGCTCCAGGGCTCTGAGTGAGTAGATGAGGTTAACAGCTCCCTTTACCATCTGCTGCCCTGAGTCAGGTTGATTTCCGTTTTGAATGTAATGTTCTTCTGTGTGCAGCATGCTTATAATATTTTGTTTAATTATGTATTATTCCCAAATGGAGATGAAATTTATGGATTATAAAAGTAGCACGTGTTCACTGTAAAATATTTCAACAGTATGGAAAAGAATAAAGTAGACTGCTGTACAATGATTTCAGCACCTTGAGATATCCATTGTTAATGTTGTGATAGGTGTCCATTCAGAAGTTTTTCTGTACATATGCATACATATATACATACATTTTCCTTAAGTGGAGCAATAGTACACACGTTTTGTAACTTTCTCTTTATTTCCTTAATATATGGTAGCCATATTTCCATTGTTAGGGCATTTAGATTCATATCTTTTTTCCCCCACCCCCAACAGTCTCATGCTGTCGTCCAGGCTGGAGTGCAGTGGCACGATCTCGGCTCACTGCAACCTTCACCTCCCGGGTTCAAGTGATTCTCCTCCCTTAGCCTCCCAAGTAGCTGGGACTACAGGCATGTGCCACCATGACTGGCTAATTTTTTATATTTTTAATAAAGATGGGGTTTTGCTGGGTTAGCCAGGATGGTCTTGATCTCTGACATTGTCATCCATTCACCTCAGCCTCTCAAAGTATTAGGATTACAGGCATGAGCCACCACACCCAGCCCTAGACTCACATCATTTTTAATAGGTGGTAGGTTTCCAATAAATGGATATACCATAATGAGACATATATGTTGTTTCCAATGTGTTGCTATTATAAACAATACTATGATGGAAAATTATGAAAGTTCATCTTTTCCATTTTGGCCAGGCTAAGAGGTAACCGCGAAAGCCTATGTTTTAATTTGTGTTTCTTTGATCACTAGTAAGGATGAACATTTGTTTGTAAGTTCACTGACCTCATATAGTATTTCTTTCATTAATTACCTTTTTTAATTTCCTTAACTTTTTTTTTATTTGGGAGTCTCCCATTTTCTTCTTTGTTTCTGGGAGCTACTTAAATAATATAGTCGGCTCTGTCCTCTCATGTATGTTGCAAAACACAGATTCAAGTAACCTCAGAGATTGTCTAGTTTAATCCTCCCATTTTATGAGTTATTAAACTGTCTAGAGAAAGGAGGTGACTCACCAAGGTGTCTTGGTTATATCCCTGATTTCTTCAGTGACTCATTAAGATTTATTGACCACTTCTATTTCTAATATACCGCCCTGATTCTTCTCATAAAGCAAAATATACTTTGAATTGACCAGGAATTGCTATGATAGAGACCATCCTGTGAAGAATGAAAAATAGCACTTTACGTATTTTTGTCTTCTCTGCCTTATGGCTTTTTCCACCCAAGGGTTCTTTTTACTAGACAGCAGAGGAAGGAAGCTCTGGGGAGGAGGCAGCTTTACAAACAGTGCTGTAGATGTTCTTCTGTTTAGAGAAAGGAAACTAGACATGTAGCAACCCTCAGTGGTCTTTCCAAGCCTGATGAAAACTTCTTGGGCTTCACAATTACTTTAATTAAATTCTTTTAATTAACTAAAATTTGTTATAACATTTTTCGTATGGTTGTGTGGAGGGTTTCTTGGCTGCTCTTTTTTGTATTGATTGAGAGCTACTCTAGAAAGTTGCTAATAGGCCAGGCGAGGTGGCTTACGCCTATAATCCCAGCACTTTGGGAGGCTGAGGCAGGTCAGGAGATCAAGACCATCCTGGCTAACACGGTGAAACCCCATCTCTACTAAAAATACAAAAAAAGTAGTCGGGTGGGTGGTGCACGCCTGTAGTCCCAGCTACTCAGGAGGCTGAGGCAGGAGAATCTCTTGAACCCGGGAAGCAGAGGTTGCAGTGAGCCAAGATCATGCCACTGCACTCCAGCCTGGGCAACAGAGAGAGTCTTTGTCTCAAAAAAAAAAAAAAACAAAAAAAAAACAAAGAAAAGAAAACAAACAAAAAAACAAAGTTGCTAATAGCTCAGTGCCTCTCCACTGGGAGGATATTTGAAGGCTGCTATCTTGATCTGATGCATACCACAACTGTCTGTCATGCCTTTCCAAACTGGAGTTGCATTTGCTTCCCCCTTTGTTGCAGGGAGGCAAATGGCAAAACCCAAAATAAGGAATCATGGCAAACAGAATGTACACTTGCCTCTCAGTTTTTTGGATGGACTTCTTATGCTTCACTTATTCTGGGAGAAAAATATTATTAGTACAAGAGCTGGGAAGGGGAACTGGGTTGAGGAAGCTATAATAAAGGTCAATTGGAAGGGAAAATAAGGAAATGGGGGTAAGGAAGCCATCAAAGTGCATCAGTCACTAATAGATGATTCCGTACTTCCTTTCTTAGGAAAGATTGGGGCATGTGGAAAACTGCTTGTCCATTAGTGCACTACAGAAAGGGAGGGGGAGGAGATCCAGACTCCCTAAAAGGGGAAAAAACATCAGGGGAGAAGCGAAGCAGGTGTTTCCTGCTGCCTGTGCCTCAGAGAAAAGCTTGGAGCCCTGGGAGGGGGTTTTCCACAGCGGCACAAATTAGAGGAAGCCATATTTTTCCAGCAGCTTAATTCAGAGGTCAGACACGTCAGCCATCAGCTCTCATGTTCATCTCTCTTTCTCTCTCTCTCTTTTCTCTCTCTTTCTCTCTGTCTCTCTCTCTCCTCCTGGGCTTAAAGATCTGAAAAACTAGTAAAAAGTCTATACAGAGGTAGCATATAGACAGTTTCTTTCAGTTTCTCTATACTCTCCTTTTCAGGTTATCTGCTTTTTTTGTTTACTTGTCCATGTTAATCAATCTTTATTTTATTTTTCTCTTTGTACTTAATGGGAGTATTGGTATTAATGCCTCGCATGTGCCTTTCTTCATTTAAAATAAAAATGAAAACAAAAGATAAAGTGAAATATACAAGCAGTATATTATCTTGAACTTGCACAATGTGACACTAAAAGGTACTGGGTCATTTAGTTCTGCTCCTCTACAGAATTAGCTATAAAACCAAGACATTTATGGAAAGCAATTTTCCATGATACATTGATATGTTAGCTATGTCTTTTAAAATTACTCTCTCTCTCTGTCACCCCTTCTTCTCTTTCTCTCCCTGTAACAGGAAAAGAATGGTAAAATTGGTGTGTGTATGTGTGTGTTTGTATGTGTGTGCTCACATGCACATCATGTGAAAATATTTGAAAACAACTCAATGATTTAAAAATATATACTTGTCTATTTTAGATTAAGGCAGAGTAAAAAGAGAAGAAGAAAAAGGGAAAGCAGGAGGATGAAGGGAATGAGGAAAAGAGAAAACGAGAGGTAGAGAAGAGAGAGGAGAAAGGAAGAAGATGAGTTGGGGCACTCAAGTACAAAGAGAAATCGCCATATATCATCCAGATGTTTTGTCTACAGTAGACCAAACATCAGGCTTTCGGGAAACATTTGGAAGGCACAATGCTCCTTTCACTACACAGACAACTGTTGACAATCCTATCGCCTCTTTCCCTGCGTGTATGTGTCTATCCCTTTCAAGCCTTTTTGTGGTCAGATTATAAAGGCCTGTTTAGTGGGTGGGGTGACGTCACACTGACCACAAAAGCTTATATTTCCTGCTACTAAATACACAGCCCCTGCTGACGAAGTGGTCATTACAGAAGGAGCTTGTTCTGCCGAGGTCACCCCAAGTGGGGATGAAGGCACTGGGGCAGGGGCTCGGTTGAGAGAGCAGAGCCATTATTCCCAAGTGTGTCTGCCTGCCTGCTGATCCTCATCTTGCTAGAACCAAAAGATGAAAATAGAAGTCTCTTTGTGCTTCCCCCAGGCCTTTGTCTCTAAGGATGCTGGGGCACACTGGGACGCAACATGATGGGGAAAAAGGAAAAGACTAAAATTCAGGTCTTTGATTCCAGTCTCCCCATTTATAAATAAGCTCAGTGATTTTACCTCTCCAGGTTGAATCCTGAAAATCTCCATTTTACTAGAGAGAAAAGAACCTCATCCAGGGATCACATGAGAGCATGTATTTTAAAGTGACTGGTTTTAGTTTTGAGGGCAGCTGCTATCTTAGGGTGATGTCTTTAGTGTTCCCACTTTCCTTGTGCTGATTAGAAACGGTGGTTCTCTCTTCTGAGAGGAGAGATTAAAGGGTAGGTTTTGGTTTTACGCATTTCTTTCTATTTTATTTATCTATTTTTGCAGAGGTCATGGGTGAACAATTTTTTTAATGAAGGAAAATAAATGAATTAAAGTGGTGACTTATCCAGTTGAACCAAAGAAGCCACACCAAGTGTTAGAGGACCATGGAGGAACCAGAGAGGATCCGGGAAAGATCTCACGGGAAGAGTGGCATCTGGGTTGGGTGTAGTGCCTAGGTGTTTGGCAGGCAGAGGATTATGATCATAATGACCATCCCCAGGAACCCCTAAGTATCCCCTGGCATTAAACCAGAGTGGTCTGAGGCCTTATGCTGTAAGTCCTTGGCACTCCAAACCTCAGATGAAACAAAAATTGATGGATGTGTTTTTTGAATAGTTCACTCAATCAGGTTAATTTTGACATTGAAAGAAGCAGAAAACCACTGCTCAGCCAAGATCCTGTAGAACTTTCCTATTCTCCATCCTGAGCCCTTGGCGAAGTAGAACTTAAATTCCCTACATTTTTCTTTCTTTTATTTCCTCCCCGCTCTTGTGAGGGACGATTACAAGTAAGGCCTCAAACCCAAAAAGGACTTGGGAACAAGTCCACGTGGTATTCAGTGAAGGAAAACTTTTGCTTTTATCCATGTAATTTAGGTGGTCTGGACAGCCAGTCTGGATACTCTAACTGCTGGCAAGGTTCTGAAGGCCAAGGTTGTGTAGGTTGTTTCTCTATATAAACCAAAGAATTGAAAAACTGTCCTGTTCCTTTGGCCCATGTGTGTCCACCAGGCACTTATTGGGTGCACACTTTCTGCCAGGCCACTGGCTAACTTTAAGGGCCTCTAGTGGGCCTAACGCCATGTTCAGTTCACCTGATCTGAGGCTATGGCGGGCTGGTGTGGCTCAGTTATTCCCCACGAGCTGCCATCCCCTGGCTTAGGCATAAAGCCTTAGCTCCATTAATCATCCTTTTCCTGGAGCATACTAGACGAGCTCCTGGCTGGGAGTAGAACTATCATGTTCATTTCCTAATTTTAAAAAGTGTGTGTTTGGTAACAGCTGGAAGGCAGGCTAGAAAGGCAGCTTCAAAGTCCCGCTGTGGGGAAAATAATGCTAAGAAGATCCTGGGGTACTTTCTCTTGAACTCACCTCCCCTGTAGCACTGAGGACTGTCCTAGAAGATGAAGTCTGTGCTGGGGGTAGTGAGGGAGGGCCCAAGGCTTGCAAAGAGGATGAACACTGTCAATTTGGGCTGGGTTTAGCCATTAAAAGTAGAGCTCTGAAAACAGAACTGGGGAAGTCAAGATGGAAGTTAAAGTATGCTGTTAAGCTAATGAAAGAGTCAAGAAATAGAGAACATGGAGAAATTGGTGGCCAGAGCCCAGAAAAATAACAATTATGAGGAAAAAAAAGTCATTTAAAAGGTAGAAGCCAAGCAACTTGATGAAAGCCAAGTCAAATAGCCAAGATATCTTTAACAGACTCAATATAGCTGACACTGAGAAGAACCCAAAAACTGAGGCAATGTTATAAATAGATCAATTCCAGAAAAAGCAAGACTCCTAGGGAGAAGGGTTGGGATGGAACCAGAACCAAAAGATGAGAGCTCTCATTGTTCCACGAGGGAGGGACAGAGTCTCAGAGCAATGGCTGGGTCAAACGTGACAAGGATAACGGAAGTAAAATGATCAAAGGTAGACAGGTTCTGACACGGTACAATAACAGAGGCCGTGCAATGTAAACATATATCAAAACATCGCATTTCAAGCTGGGTGCAGTGGTACACTCCTGTATTCCCAGTTACTCAGGAGGCTGAAGCAGGAGGATTGCTTGAGGCCAGAAATGAAAGTTCAGCCTGGGCAAATAGTGAGACCCCATCGAGAAAGAGAGAGAGAATCACTTTATACCTCATGAATATATAATATATATTTTATTTTTAAAAATAAAATTTTAAAAAATGCAGGTCATGGATCCAGAACTCAGAATGTAGGTAAATTAATAAGAAACTAGAAATAAAAGAGCATCTTTCTTAATGATTTCAACTGGCTCTGTAGGAAACCACCCAGGTGTTCATTGTCTCCAAAGGGCTCAACCTTGCCTCAGAAAAATGACCCTCTCCTATCTTTCCTGCTGCAGCAAGAACCTCTGGTTTAACCAGTTAGGTAAGTCATTTATATGACACTCAATCTGAATTATTCCATCTATCTATCAACTCTATCTATCTATCTATCTATCTATCTATCTATCATCTTTAGAGAAAAAGTATATCCCATGCATAGTTATGATAACAAAGGAGTCATCTTCTATGCAATATTAAACATAACTATTGAAAACTTAAAAACTCAAGCCTTCAGTCTAGGGTTTGATTTTCATAATCCAAAGCAGCATTCTTGACTGATTGTTTTTCCTTGTGTTGATTCATATTTGTCTGAATGAATTTGATTGGCTGTTTTGGAATTGCATAAGACACTTCTTCATTAACCCAGATAATCTGTTTGTTGATTTTATTGAGACTAACACATAACTTAATTGACTACATTTTTGCCTTTCTCAAATGGTGTGGTGATTACATAGACTCAATCTGTATTCGTGAGAAGTTTTTAAGTATGCTTTCATTAGCCTGAGACTAGTTTTCATTAGCCTGAGACTAGTTTTCCTGAAACCTTGTAAAGTACGGAGGACTTCAGGAGCAGAGAGAATAAATACCTTGGGTGATGCCCAATGTAAATCTCACAGTCTGGAGGGAATCTTGTGGCCAAGATGAGCCTCTTCAGATGTCAGGCTTTCCAAAAGTAGATGTGGAAGGCTCCTGTTTGTCTAACTCCTGCTGTTCCCCTGACTATCACTATGTTGTTCATATTGTTTTCAGAACTCACAGCTTAAAGAACCACCTTGCTTTTCTTAGAACTTTGGGGGTGGACCTTACTCCTTTTTCCTTTTTTTTTTTTTTCAAATTGCACGTGGATTCTACTGTATTTAGCATAACTCAAGCTTAGCATTTGAACATGTGTTTCATAGCCAATAGCTTTGCACATCCACTGTGACTGCATACTGTGTTTCAGACACGGATGTAGGACAAACAACTGATGTGGCCACCACCAACGCCAATACTGACCCTTGCTCTGTGCTTTGGGCCCTAAGTAGAGCTAGGTCCATGTAGTAGTCTAGTGCCCTCTTGTGGCTTTCCAACTAAGAGTCTCGAGCTACTTTGTAGCATTAGAGCTATTTGTAGAATCACAAGTTTGAGAAGACCACTGTGAAGTTAACCCATGTTCTGCCTTCTTTCCTTCAGTAACACAACCCACCTCCTGCAAAGCATAGTAAGTGATGGGAGACATGTTCTACTCTGAGCTAAGAAAAACACTTTGGAATGTGGAGATCAGGGTACTGGAGTTTAATAGAGACCTTTAGAACTTATTATGCTGTAGATACATAGCATGTGACAAATAAATGTTGATTGAAATTCCTTTGCCAACTTGGCAATGCCTCCCAGTTTTTCCATTCACTCTTACACTTATTTATTCAACCATTTCTCCAATGGCATGATTTGAAATAATTTGATAAGTTTAATCTGAAGGCAAGAGAATTATGAGGAATATAACAAGTGATCTCAAAAGTTTGAAGATCTGTAATGTGACCAAATCAAGTATCCTACATGGCTCCAAAGAGACACAAATTAAGGTTGTAGATGTTGGTTAGATATAAGGAAAAACTTTTTAATGACTGCAATTGTAGAACCCTGAAACATGTCTGGCAGGGATGCACTGAAACAGTTTAGCAGGGATGGATTAATTTTTGAAATAGACATTTTAAAGAGAAGTTTCCCCTAGGGACTAATTGATCTTTGAAAAAAATCTCAGATTTTTAGAATCTAAGATTTTGGTTTTTATTAAAAATCTGAGATTTTAATAAAGATGTTTTAGATTTTTAGTCTACAAATGCATTCAAGAAAAAACACAGCTTCTTTTGACTAGTCAATTAAGTCCCACAGCTAAGCAGTTCTAAGGAGCAGAAAAAAATAACTATTGGATACTAGGCATAGTACCTGGGTGACAAAATAATCTGTACAACAAATCCCTATGACATGAGTTTACCTGTATAACAAACCCGCACATGTACCCCCAAACCTAAAATAAAAGTTTAAAAAAGTTTTCTCTAATGTTTAATATGAAACCTTCCAATACATTGCAAGTTCATAACTACCATCTCCATTTCTAGGAAATCAAAATATGTGTGTGTGTGTGTGTGTGTGTGTGTGTGTGTGTGTGTGTGTGTGTACAGGTGTATGTTTATCCAAACCCATTTTTATAACTCTGGTTTTGATATTCTAGATTGTAATAGGACTTTTCACATTTTCTTCAAAACCTGACATTTTGTCACTTAACTGCTTTTCGTTTTCAGCAAGCCTTTTACATTGATGTCTAATTCTGTATAATGGCCAATTACACATTGGAAAAAATATGCATATTTGCTTGATTGTGGTTATATGACATATGATGAGTATGTTCATACATATTTATTAAAGCAGTTATTCATTCATAGCACAGCAAAAAGAAAAAAAGAGTCAAAGACTTAATTTCAGGAGGTTATTAATGAAACATAAGAACTTAGTTTTGTCACTCCAAGTTGCAGGGACAATGAAAGCCACTGTCTCTTAGTTCACATCAGCCTAAGCTGCAGGACAGAGGAGATGACTTATGCTTCTTACCAGGATAATTTCTTGCTCTTTTAAAGAGGTAGAACGATGTTTCAGGTATGGATTGGTTGGATTTCAATTGCTGCTATTGTTTTGGTTATTTTTCATATTTAGTCAATACAGTCTTCTCTATGCTTTTTAAAAAATCTGTACCATAAACCTTAGAGGGGAAACAGCAAATCCACCATGTCTTAGAGAGGTCCAAAACCAAGTTAAAACCAGAAGCCACTGGGTCTTCAGCCTTTGGACCTGAAGGTGGAAAGTGGGTTAGAGAACGGCCTCCCCCATGTTCTCCCTTTTGTCCAGTGGCTTCATCACTCATATTACATTGAGACTGGGGTGAGGAGTGGTTTAGAAGTTTTCCAGAGAGAAAGCTGATTTGTCCTTATGAGCCTAAAACTTTAAAGGTCTTGGGGTTCAAGAAAAGTTCAGGTTCAGGACCCAAAGTGGTTTGAGATTTCCTGCTGTTCTTCCTCACAGTAGTTCCGCTACCCCTCATCTTGGCAGAAGGGCCAATGGCCTATGTCACACCCTTGCTGACAGCCCTGGGCTATAACAGAAGAATTCTTGTCCCTTCCCATCACTGTGGGAGAGACACACTGGATTGTCACCAGCCTGTGAAATAAACCACCCACCTGGTCTATGGAACCATTTCAAGGCCAGAAAAGCCAGCCTTACTCAGCTGTGCCATATGGGAAAGAAGAAACAGTGTTTTTCCCCATATGGATTTGTCACACATTAATAAGAGGCATTTGCTCTCAGTCTCAGCCAAATGCCTTGGTTCTTAAAACACATGAGAAGACGTGCTTGACTTAGCTTGCCAGGGAATTAGATATGTACTTCATAAAGTGAATCTAAACTAAAACTGTGTTGGGCTATTATGTCCCTACCTCATTGGAGAGACATCCCTGCAAATGGACAGCTAATCTCTTTAATGAGCAAAATACCCGAAGGCTCTTCTGGGGAAAGAGTCCAGCGTTTAACTGCTTCTTGTTGCACAGCTCTGGAACACAAAATTTTAGAGCAGAAAAGGACCTTGGAGATCATGAATTGCCCCCTCTCCCTTTCCACTTCATTTACCATATAAAAACTGAGGCCTCAAGAGGAAAGTGACTTGTTCAAGAGCATCAGTCTGTGTTGTGGCCTATGACTCTTACCCAGGTCTTTTCACTCTTAACCCTCTTTTCTTTTCTTTCTTTTTTATAAGGGTTTTCTTTATGTATATATATATACACACACACTTTAACTTCTGAGGTACATGTGCAGAATGTGCAGGTTTGTTACATAGGTATACATGTGCCATGGTGGTTTGCTGCACCCATCAACCCGTCATCTATATGAGGTATTTCTCCTAATGCTATCCCTCCCCTAGCCCCCCAGTCCCTGGCAGGCCCTGGTGTGTGATGTTCCCCTCCCTGTGTCCATGTGTTCTCATTGTTCAACTCCCACTTATGAATGAGAGCATGCAGTGTTTGGCTTTCTGTTCTTGTGTTAGTTTGCTAAGAATGATGGTTTCCAGCTTCATCCATGTCCCTGCAAAAGACATGAACTCATTTTTTTTTTATGGCTGCGTAATATCCCATGGTGTATATGTACCACATTTTCTTTATCCAGTCTATCATTGATGGGCATTTGGGTTGGTTCCAAGTCTTTGCTATTGTGAATAGTGCTGCAATGAACATACGTGTGCATATGTCTTTATAGTAGAATGATTTGTAATCCTTTGGGCATATACCCAGTAATAGGATTGTGGGGTCAAACGGTATTTCTAGCTCTATATACTTGAGGAATCGTCACACTGTCCTCCACAATGGTTGAACTAGTTTACATTCCCACCAACATTGTAAAAGCATTCCTATTTCTCCACATCTTCTCCAGCATTTGTTGTTTCCTGACATTTTAATGATTGCCACTCTAACTGGCATGAGATGGTATCTCGTTGTGGTTTTAATTTGCATTTCTCTAATGACCAGTGATTATGAGCATTTTTTCATATGTTTGTTGGCTGCATAAATGTCTTCTTTTGAGATGTGTCTTTTCATATCCTTTGCCTACTTTTTGATGGGGTTGTTTTTTTCTTGTAAATTTGTTTAAGTTCTTTGTAGATTCTGCATATTAGTCCTTTGTCAGATGGATAAATTGCAAAAATTTGCTCCCATTCTGTAGCTAACCTGTTCACTCTGATGATAGTTTCTTTTGCTGTGCAGAAGCTCTTTAGTTTAATTAGATCCCATTTGTCTATTTTGGCTTTTGTTGCCCTTGCTTTTGGTGTTTTAGTCATGAAGTCTTTGCCCATGCCTATATCCTCAATGGTATTGCCTAGATTTTCTTCTAGGGTTTTTATGGCTTTAGGTCTTATGTTTAAGTCTTTAATCCATCTTGAGTTAATTTCTGTATAAGGTGTAAGGAAGGGATCCAGTTTCAACCTTCTGCATGTGGCTAACCAGTTTTTCCAGCACCATTTATTAAATAGTGACTTTCCCCATTTCTTGTTTTTCTCAGATTTGTTAAAGATCAGATGGTTGTAGATGTGTGGTGTTATTTCTGAGGCCTCTGTTCTGTTCCATTGGTCTGTATATCATTTTGGTACCAGTACCATGCTGTTTTGGTTACTATAGCCTTGTAGTATAGTTTGAAGTCAGGTAGCGTGATGGCTCCAGCTTTGTTCTTTTTGCTTAAAATTGTCTTGGCTATGCGGTTCCATATGAAATTTAAAGTAGTTTTTTCCAATTCTATAAGAAAGTCAATGGTAGCTTGGTGGGAATAGCATTGAATCTATAAATTACCTTGGGCAGTATGGTCATTTTCACAATATTGATTCTTCCTATCCATAAGCATGGAATGCTTTCCATTTGTTTGTGTCCTCTCTTTTTCCTTGAGCAGTGGTTTATAGTTCTCCTTGAAGAGGTCCTTCACATCCCTTGTAAGTTGTATTACTAGATATTTTATTCTCTTTGTAGCAATTGTGAATGGGAATTCACTCATGATTTGGCTCTGTTTGTTATTGGTGTATAGGAATGCTTGTGATTTCTGCACATTGATTTTGTATCCTGAGACTGCTGAAGTTGCTTATCAGCTTAAGGAGATTTTGGGCTGAGATGATGGGGTTTTCTAAATATACAATCATGTCATCTGCAAACAGAGACAATTTGACTTCCTCTTTTCTGTGGGATCGGTGGTGATATCCACTTTATCATTTTTTATTGCATCTATTTGATTCTTCTCTCTTTTCTTCTGTATTAGTCTGGTTTTCACTAAATCAGGGTTAGTGGCCATATTCAGCTTCTCAAGAGAGTAGGTTGGGTTAGATGATCAAATATAAATGTGAAGTCTTAGATGCTCAGCCAATTAAAAACCTATAAAGTCAAAGGATACAGAAAAGAACACAAAACCAAAGTCAAACCCTTGAGATGCAGGAGTGGATGTCATTATCTCTGTACCTTATTCAAAATTGCTTAGACTTGCGATCTCATAGAACCCCACCACCTGGGCTCCTCCCCATTCCTCCTTCCACCAGATGTGTGTGGTCACTGGGAGAGAAAAATGGGTTCCTGGATCAAGCTTTGAGGGTATAGAATCTCTAGTTACTTAAAATCAATCTATCCTGAAGGTGACAGCAGTTTCTGCTACCTGTCCCCGTGATAGGGAAGAAAGAGTCAAAGTAGAGAGTAGGTTAGAGAGGAATTAAGTCCATCCTCTGAGATGGCACTTCTAGTTTTTTTCTTTTTTTTTTTTGTTTTTTTTTTTTTTTTTTGCCGTTATTTGGTGTCTTCCTTGGGAGCTCATTAATTGCTGAGGTATAGTTGATGTTGTATGAACTCATTCACAATTGGAAGATGAAGGTAAATAGCTAGTGTACCAAGGAGCTGGTGTCCATCTATGGTAGCCTTATTAGAAGGATGTAGCTGTGCTGATAATTGAGCCCTCACTCAAGTGATGCTTTAATACGTGAAATAATGACAACTTCTTATTGTAGTTTTGTCTTGGGAGCAAAAGAATGATAAAATTACAGTGCTTCATTTTTTCAAGTTCCCTCTGCTTCTCTCACTTCTAAAAATGTAGCTTGAGGAGGTTAAGTAAGTAACTTGTACCAAGGCCACACACCTAGTTCAGAGCTGCAATGTGCATCCGGGGCTCTCTGTCCCTTCTACCTACAAAGAAGATGAGTTGGCAATCAATGTAAAAATAGAGGCACTAACTGAATCAAGATGATATGTCATTTAGAGGTGAAGTAGAATGGAAAGAGAGTTGGTCTAAAATTTAATTTTGAAACACTCTTTACTCCCTGCAAAAATTCATGGATTTGAAGAAACATGGTCTAAGATTGTATTTCTCAAATATTAAGGTGCATAGGAATCACCTGTAGATTCTGATTTAGTAGGTCTAAGGTGAGGCCTAAACTTTTGCCTTTCTAACAAGCTTCCAAGTTATGATGAAGCTACTAGTCTACACTGTACACTTTGGGTAGCAAAGTCCTAAGATACAGCTAAGAGAGTATAAAAGAGATAGCCTGTAGTCACTGGAGAGCAAATCATTCCCAGACTGGTGGCAACAACCTCAAAACATTCAGCTGGTTGTGTGACTACATACGCCCATGGAGAGGGTGCCATATTGTCTCTCTCAGCTACTGCTTTCTTTGCCTAAGGTCCAAGGCCCTGTGCCTGGTATATAGAAAGGATCAGTCAATCAAAACTGAAAAAGGGGCGTATTTCTACTTCAGGAAACTCAGCTTTGATTAGGCATTTCTAAAGGTGATAGGAAAAAAGAATTTGGGAAAAGTAAGTGAAAATACACTTGGCTTGATCATCTGTTTTCCAATGGTGAGAAACAGCAGCAACCGTGATTAGACATGGCTCACTGGTTTCATGAATATCAGACATCAACAAAGGGCTTTGTTCACAGTACTGAAAAGACAGGACTGTGAGCACACCTGAGATTTTGCAACGCTCTTAAGACTTGAGTCAAGAAGTGGGGGCTGTAGCTCATGGGCTGATAGAATCCAATGCATTTCAGATGACATATTGAAAAGTAGAAAGAAAAAAGATTGGTGAAACACATCAAAAGGATAATTATGATTGTCTTTGAGTGGATGCACTTTGTATGTCTTTATTTTTTGACATGAGCTTTTATTTAGTTGTCATCATTCCTCATATATAAAGATTATACTTTTTTCCCACTTAGAAATGTAACTTGGGAATTCCTGTAAGCATAGTTCTAAATGGTGCATACTATTTTATTGAATGAATATAGCCAAGATGTCTGGCAAAGGGAAATGTATTCAAAGAGTATTTGTCTCCAATTTTTTGCTCTTTAAATTGACATTCTAATTAACATCTTTGTGTAAGACGCTTTGGAAGTTCCATAGGGGGAACTGATGGCGTTTAAGAAAATGAGCCTCGTGTTTACTAAAGTTCTAAGAGGTTGTCTTGTTCAATGCCTTACTGTACTCCTCATGAAAATGGTGGCAGAGCTGCAATTTGAGCCTGCATGAGCCTATGCCCCTGTTCTTGGAAGATACAGATCATCAGCTGTCCTTGGTTGAAGGTCCTTCAGGTTCTGGAATCCTAAGAGTAATACGATGCTCACCTTTTTTTCCTTTTCATCACCTATAGTGCCTCCTATTAGCTAGCATCCAGGTAAAAGGATGTGGCGAAATGTACAAATTCAGGAACACGTTAACTATCATGCCAATTCCACCTCATTCTACCTGAAAGAACTTGAACATGAAACATAACCTCTCAGAGATCATTTTATTTGTTAATTAAAAAATTATCTTATTCATCTTGCAAGATACTTGTGAAGAAGAAATGAAAGAGAATTTGGCTGCATCTGGAATGGGTTCCCAACTGCATAAAGTGCACCTGACACAGCATCTATCTTAGATCTTAGAAGATGTTCTTGAAGATTAAAGGACAGTGCACCTAAAGAGCTGACCCTTATCCCTTTCTTCCACTTTCTTACACCACAGATTTCTTCTTATTTGTTCACACACATCTTCATTATAAACAAACCAACACAAAATAGCTGAATGAAACAGCAAAATCACTAAAATCCGTGTTTCATTGAACACTGTAGGACACAGACTTGTTCTCTCAAGAGGTTATTCAACTTGTCTCTACAATATTTAATACTGTTATTTCATAACAACAGTTTTTTCAACTTAGATACTTCTTTCTCTATTCCAAATAGATTCTGACCTACCACAGTGTAGAATGTCACTACATTTTTCTTATTATTTGAGCTTTTCTAAGCAAGGTGATTCTGCAACACATCTTTAAACAGTTTTCCAACAGTGCAATTAAACAATCTCACCAAAAAAAATGGTAAATGTGTAAGATAACGGACAGGTTAATTTGCTTGGCTTACCTTCCCATAATATATGCATATTTTAAAACATCATGTTGTACACCATAAATATATACAGCTTTTATTTGTCAATTAAACAACCCCAAAATTTTGTGAATGAAAAATAATAAAAGTAATAATATCACTTCAAAGTGATTTTCTTTTCTTTCTTTTTTTTTTTTTTTTTTTTTTGTAGCCGCTGGGTAGAATATCAAGGTGATTTCCTTTTCTGTAAAATGAAGAAAATAATAGTGTGTAACTTATAAGATTGTTTTTAGCTTTAAAAGATGCAATATGTGTAAAGTACTCCATACAGGGCTTAATGCACAAAAAGTACTGTCAAAAATATTCATTATTAATTCTGCTTTGTCTCTGTGTCTTCTCTTTTTTCAGATATCAAAAACTTTAGAGATTGTAATTCACTATTGTGTGCTTTTTTAAAAAGTGTCACTGCAAAGCTTATAGGTTCATGTACTGGCAGGCATACCTCAGAGATATTGTGGGCTCAGTTCCAGTCCACCACAATAAAGTGAATATCACATAAAGTGAGTCACGTAATTCTTTTGGTTTCTCATTAAACATACTTTATAGCTATTATATGCTGCATAATTTTATTAAAACATATTTTATGGCTAAAAATGCTTATGATCATCTGATCATCTATTATGACCTTCAGTGAGTCATAATCTTAAACTTTTTGCTGGTGAAGGGTCTTGCTTCAATGTTGAGGCTGCTGGCTGCTAAGGGTGGTGGTTGCTAAAGGTTGAGGTGGCTATGGTAATTTCCTAAAAAGAGACAACAATGATGTATACCACATTAATTGACTCAAGCTTTTATGAAAGATTTCTCCGTGGTATGTAATGCTGTTTGATAGCATTTTGTCCTCTGTAGAACTTCTTTCAAAGTTTCAAATCCACTGGTTGAGTGTTGGAAAAAAAAAATAAAGTTTCAAAGAATCAATTCTCTTAAACCATGCTACTGCTTTATCAACTAATGTTATGTAATATTCTAAATCCTTTGAGGTCATTTCAACAAAATTCACAGTGTCTTCACCAGGAGTAGATTCCATCTCAAGAAATAACTTTCTTTGGTCATCCATAAGAAGCAACTCCTCATTCGTTCAAGTTTGATCACGAGATTACAACAATTCTGTCACATCTTCACGTTCTACCTCTAATTCTGATTCTCTTGCTACTTCCACCACACCTTCAGTTACTTCCTGCACTGAAGTCTCGAACCACTCAAGGTTGTCTATGAAAGTTGGAATCAGCTTCTTTTGAATTCCTGTTAAGGTTGCTATTTTGACATTTTCCCATGAATCATGAATTTATTAAGTTCACATTTATTAACAATTCACTGTCTAGAATGGTGCATTTTTGCCAGGGAGTTTTCAATTTTCTTTTCCCAGATTCATCACAGGAATCACTATCTTGGCAGTTATAGCCTTACGAAATATATTTCTTAAATAATAAGACTTGAAAATCAAAATGACTCTTTAGTCCATGGCTGCAGAATGCATGTTGTGTTAGCAGTCTCTGTCAGAGCTCTCAAATGACCAGGTGCATTGGCAATGAGCACAAATAATTTGAAAGGTTGTTTGTTTTTTTCTGAGCAGTAGGTCTCAACAGTGGGCGTAAAATATACAGTAAACCGTGCTGTAAACCATGCTGTCATCCAGGCTTTGTTGTTTCATTTATAGAGCATAGACATAGTAGATTTTAAGGACCGTAGGCTTTTCAGAAAGGTCAGTGAGCACTGGCTTCAACTTTAAGTCACCAGCTGCATTAGTCCCTAATAAGCTAGAGTCCTTTGAAGTTTTGAAGCCAGGAATTGATTACTCTTCTCTAGTTAAGGAAGTCTTAGATGTGATCTTCTTCCTATATAAGGCTATTTTGTCTGTATTGAAAATGTCTTGTTTAGTTTCGCTACCTTCAATTATCTTAGCTAGATCTTCTGGATAACTTGCTGTAGCTTCACCTTGCTCTTTTATATATAATGGAGGTGGCTTCTTTCCTCATAAAGCTTATGAACCAACCTCTGATTACTTCCAATTTCCATCTACAGCTTCCTCAACTCTCTCAGCCTTCATAGATTGAAGAGTTAAGCCTTGCTCTGGATTAGGCTTTGGCTTAAGGGGATGTTGTGGCTGGTTTGATCTTCTACTCAGACCACTGAAACTTTCTCCATATCAGCAATAAGGGTGTTTCACTGTTATGATTTTGTGTTCACTGGAGTAGCACTTTCAATTTTCTTCAAGAATTTTGTCTTTGCATTCACTACTTAGCTAATTGTTTGGTACAAGGGGCCTAATTTTCACCTTATGTCAGCTTTTGCCATGCCTTCTCGTTAAGCTTAATCATTTCTAACTTTTGATTTGAACTGAGAGATGTGCAACTCTTCCTTTAACTGGAAACCTTAGAGGTCATTGTAGGGTTATTAGTTGACCTAATTTCAATATTGCTGGGTCTCAGGGAATAGGAAGTCCAAGGAGAGGGAGAGAAATGAGGGAATGGCATTTAGGTGAAGCTGTTGGAACACACACAACATTTATTAAGTTCACTGTCCTATATGGGTATGGTTCACGGTACCCCAAAACAATTCCAGTGGTAGTACCAAAGATCACTGACCATAGATCACCCATAATAGATATAGTAATAATGAAAAAGTTTCAGATATTGTGAGAATTACCAAAATGTGACACAAAGATATGAAGCAAGTTCATAGTCCTAGAAAAAACAGGGTGTATAGATTTGCTGGTTGCGGGGTTGCCACAAACATTCAATTTGTAAAATATTCAAGATCTGTCAAGTGCTATAAAGCAAAGCACCATAAAATGAGCTATGCCTTTTGTTATTTTTGAGAAAGAAGTGCCAGGTTTAAGCTTATTTGAATTGTCACAATAATTAAACCCAAAATGCAATTATGTCTGTGTTTGCTTGGACTGATGATCAATGGTTATTCCCAGTTTACTGTTCTTATAGGGGAAGGGCTATCAACTTTGCTGTCAAGTTCAACATTATGTTCTCTGCAACAATACTGTGTCTATCAAAACCTTGTGGAGGTGCTATGGTTTGAATGTGTCCTCCCGAAAGCATGTGCTGACCACTTAATCCCCAATGAAACAGTGTTGAGAGATGGGGCCTAATAGGAGGTAGTTTGGGTCATAAGGGTTCTGCCCTCATTAATAAATTAATATGGATTCTAAAAGGGTCCAAGGCTGTGCATTTGGCCCACCCCCAACCTTCTCTATCTCTACTTCTTTCTCTCCTTTCCACCTTCGGCCATGGCACGATGTAGCAAGAAGGCCCTTACCAGATGCTGGTGTCCTCAATCTTGGACTTCTCAGCCTTCAGAACTGTGAGAAATATATCTCTGTTCTTTATAAATTACCGAGTCTCAGGTAGTCTGTTATAGCAGCATAAAACTGACTAAGGCAAGGAGTTTCTTATTCCCATGCTTCTCTTTCACTGTCTTGTGTATTTTCACTTGTTTCAAGCATATCCTTTAAGCCATCTGTTTTTAATTACTGATCTATGTTCCGGTTCAAATCTACTTTAATATTTTTTCATTTTTAAAGGTAGATAAATCATGACAGTAACATAACTAAGAGTGTTCCACACATTTGAGTTATCAAGGAAATTGCTAGGCTAAGAAAAAATATATACATATGTATACATCTATAAGCAACACATTAAATTAAGTACAATCCTGGCAGGAAGCTAAAAGGATTCATGAAAGCCAGTGGTGTTTTTGTTTTTGTTTGTTTTTCAGTCAAATGTAACAAAAAACAAATGCTGGTTTGCACAATTAGAAACTCAAAATGTGTTTAGACATATTACAAACACACACATACAATTAGCTGATCGGGTGTATCAGTTAGCTCTTAGTACATAACAAATCACCCCAAAACCTAGTGGCTTATAACAACAACCATTATTTAGCTTTTTATTCTGTGGATTGGTAACCTGTGTTGGGCTTAGTTGAATAGTACTGCTGGTCTTGCTTGGGATCTCTCACAATGTTGCAGTCAAATGGAGGCCCAACTGGGACATTGAGAATTTTCTCCTTTCCATATATTCTTAAGTCCTCTCCTCTCCATCTGGCCTCTCCACATGGTCTTTCCACATGGTCTCCCTAGCAGGGTAGTTGGACTTCTGACATGATGGCTCACGGTTTGCAAAAGTGTGAGAACAGAAGCTGCCAGGGCTTCTTAATGGCTAGATTCAGAAGTCCTACATTGTCACTTCTGCAGTATTTCACTGGCTAAAGCAAGTCATAGGCCAGCCCAGGTTCAATGTGGAAGTGGAACACATAACAGCATGAATGCCAAAAGGCATGGTTCATTGGGGCCATTTTTGGAAACTAAAAATCACATTCTCTATATTGAGCTAAAATTTGTCTTTTTTTTCTCTTGATTCTCTCCACATTCTGTGTAACATGGAATAGATCCATTTTATGTGACAGGCTTTCAGATGATTTGAAATAGCTCTGATGCTTCCCTTACCACCAAATACCTACGATAAATGTTCCCAGTTTTATCAAACACACCTTGCATGACACAGTTTTAAATTTTCTAATCACTATGGTCATTCTCATATGGAGTCTGCCCCAGTTTATCAACATCCAAATAAAAGAGTGGCACTGGGCACTGAGCAGAACTGTTTAAGATGAAAGGACAGTATGTAGTAGACAGAATAATGTCCCCCACCCAAGATGTCCAAGCCCTAATCTCTGGAACTCATAACTATTTGGCCTTATACAGCAACAGAACTTTGCATATGCCATTAAGGTTATAGACAATGAGAGGAGGCAGGTTATCCTGGATAATCCAGGCAGACACAGTCTAATCACATGAGTCCTTAAAAGCAGAAAACTTTCCTAGTGGCAAAAAGAGAGAGGTGGTGATGCAAGAAGGGTCAGAGAGACATGGTGTGAGAAAGACTCCACCTCCCACTGCTGGCTTTGAAGATGGAAGAAGATGGCCTTGAGCCAAGGAACGTGGCTTCCTTTAGAAGGCTGAAATGGTTCTTATCATATAGCCAGCAAGAAAATGGGGACTTTGGTGCTTTAAACCCAAGGAATGGAATTCCACCAACAATCAGAACTAGCAGGAAATGAATTCTCCTATAGAGCCTCCAGAAAATAAAGCAGTCTGCCAACACCTGGATTTTAGTTCAGTGAAACCTGTACTGGACTTCTGACCCTCAGAACTGTAAAAAAACTAACAATTTTGTGTAGTTGTAAACCACTAAATTTGTGGTCCTTTGTTAGGGCAGCAACAGAAAACGAATACCATACTCCGTGATCTCTTTTGAGCAGGAAGATAATTAAGGCATCCTGTATTTTGGAGAGGAATCTGACCTAGGCGTGCCTCAGCTTTGCTGGCAACAACATTGTTGATTCATGTGGAGCTTACATTCAACAAGAACACGAAGTCTTTTTCACATAAGCAGCTGTGATCGGGAATGTTTTACCCTTTAATAATCAAATGCAAAATGGTATATTTAGCTCAGTTCATTTTCATTACGTTAGATTCAGTCTATCATTCTAGCCTGTCAAGATATTTTGGAATCTGGTTTCTGTCATCCAAATATTTCAGCCATCCCCTCCCAGGTCTGGGTCATTTCAACATCTGACCAGCCCCATCACTGAACGTGACCTGCAGGTTCCTTCTGACATCCTGGGGCAGTGCTGTTCCCTCCACGCTAGGGCTCATGTGTTGAACTCCCACTGCTTATGGAAAGCCTGTGTATTTTCAAAGTGCAGCTCAAATTCCATGTCTTTCATAGAACTTTGCCTGGTAACACCAATGAGAAGCGATTTGTCCCTACTTCTACTCCATGTGAGTTTCTCATTTGCACCGTTGATATGGTAAAAATTGACTTATGTGGGAACTATCTACTTACATATCTTTTCTCTTCAATTGTAGGCCTTTTGAAGACAAGGCTTGTCTTTTTCAGTTTTATATCCCCTAAAGCCACTGGCATCATGCCTAGTACATAACAGGTGCTTTATGGAAAACAATAATCCATTTAGCAAGTCCTAATTGAGCCAAGATGTAGTACTCTAAAGCATTCATGTTTACTTTAAATGGGTTGAGAAAAATATATATGCAAGCAAGTACATCATTGCAAATAAGGAATTTGATGCACAAGCAGAGGTTCTTTTTTGGGAAAAATTATGACTTAGAACAACATGTGTGTACTTCATTGCCTATGAGAATGCAATGTCATATGCCTGAAATTATGAGGCTACCATATCTTGGGCTCTCTAAATTGGGCTTTAACTCAAGCACCTAGCATGACACCTAAGACGGAAAACACATTTAATCCATGTGGCAATTTGTTTAACCGCGATTTGTTAATGTTTCATTACATGACACCAACTCGGCCATTTGTCTCACATTCATTCATCATCATTTCAATTGGCAATGTCAGCACCAAGCTTTAAGCATAGATGGATAATGAATCAGTTAGGATAACATCATCTGTCAACTATAGAAACCCCCAACTCAAATTGACTTAAGTTGAAGGATGTTTACAGATAATATACAAAAATAAATCCAGAAGGAGGCCAATTTTAGGGTTGGCTCTTCAATCACCAAATAATATCATCAAGACCTCTTTACTTCTACCATAAGAATCTTTGTATTTTCTGACCTGCTATGCTCCAACTAACTCCTCTTGGGGTCCCAAGAAGGCTGCCTCATTTCAGCCACGGCACCTTTTGGCAGAACAAGAGGCTGCATCATGAAGTAAATGGAGGGATCTTTTCCACAAACCTCCCAAAAGACTTCCTTCCATCTATTAGTGTCTAACCAAAAGTGGGGACACATCCCCACTCAAAACCAATCTCTGACCAGGCAAAGGAATCACCATGCTCGTGATGTGAAACATATGGTTTCGTGGAGAAGGGTATAATTCCCAATCCACCACGGGTTCTGTTAGAAAGAAACAAGGGGGTGAAATGCTGAAAAGGCAACCAACAAAATCTACAGTCACCAATGCCAGTAACTGAACCCAAACTATATATATTCTTTTTTTATGTAATTTCTATTTTTCTTGCTGTCTCCTTCTCTGAGTCAGTCATGCTTTTGTTAAACTATGTTGAGAAATTAAAACTTACTGGTGTCATATCAATATTAATTACTTTTATCCTAAAATGGAAAAACACACAAGTACACACAGACACACACAATTGTTGTTTGCCAATCTCATTCTTGCCATAGTTAAAAAAAAAAAAAAATCGTTGTCAGTTGCCAACCTCTTGAGTTTCCATCCTGTGTCAGAATTTATTCCTCTGGCTTCCAAGTAGAGAATGATGGCTTATGTCTCAGATGAAGCCCTTGAAATTGGGATCACTTAATGGAAACAGACATTTACTCTTCCAGATAGAATCAAAATGTTTAGCCCACAACTGAAATTTAACTTCTTTTCATAATTTCCAGAGTCTGCAAAATGGAATGTAAGTTTAAGGAAATGCCCTTGAAGCATTTTTTTTTTCTTTTTCTCTTTTTTCTTTTTTTGGTCAAAGAAAGAAATGCAAGAGATTCCTTTACTATTTACTAAATTTCTTTAAAAAGTGTCTCTTTTATTTTAACGATTAAATCAATAAGCAAATCTTTGCCGTCCTTAAATCACAACGCTAGCTTGCACTTGCAAACACATTGTACACTTTTAAAATCACTTTTATATTATTTATATTTGTTTCTCAAAATAGCCATATATGGTAAGTGGAGCCAGTCTTGTTATCCTTGTAAATGGGAAAAGTGAGTTTCAGAGATGTTAACTGACTTGACTTGAAGTCACACAGCATGGTAGTGGCAAAGCGTGGCCTGGTGGTGAGCTATTATAATTCTTAGACTACATTTCCCTAATCACAAGTAGTCATATGATAATGTGCGCTCCTTTTGTTTTTTTTTTTTCCCCAATCATTTGAGTGAACAGATCAAATATCAGAAAGAACCTCCAACTTGTGGGAATTAGGGAATTCCACAGAGGATTATAAGAGTTATAGTAACTACCTTTCCTATTGGTAGGTTTGAGTATTGAAAATAGTCACTTAAGGCCGGGAGTGGTTCCTCACACCTGTAATCCCAGCACTTTGGGAGGCCAAGGCGGGTAGATCACCTGAGGTCTGGAGTTCGAGAGCAGCCTGGTCAACATGGTGAAACCCTGTGTCTACTAAAAATACAAAAATTAGCCAGGCGTGGTTGTACATGCTTGTAATCCGACCTACTTGGGAGGCTGAGACAGGAGAATCGCTGGAAACCAGGAGGTGGAGGTTGCAGTGAGCCAAGATCTTGCCATTGCACTGCAGCCTGGACAAAAAGAGTGAAACTCTGTCTCAAAAATAACATAAAATAAAATAAAATAAAATAAAGAAAATGATCACTTGAAAAAGAGAGGGTCATTTCACTCTTGTTTAGAGGCAAAGGATAATTTTAAGGATCCCATTTGAATCTAAGTTTTGCATGTTGAGTCTTTGAATGAGATGATTGCATATTAGAGAGGAAAGTCTGCAGTCTCACTTCTTATGAGACTATATGTGTTGGATCTTTGAACTGTGCACATTAAGGTGGGCGTTTCCTTTCTTTCTTCCTTCCATCTAAACATTTCCTGGCTATGTGTGCAATTCTAGAGCCACTTTCACACTACAGAAGTTCCACCTGCGGATCTTCGGAAAGGGGCCTTGATTCTCCTTTGCTGTTTTAGCAGCTTGTGCCCTCTGTTGTTTTAGCAGTTCGTGCCCTCATCTCCAAGAGCCCTTATTCATTCACTCTAAGTTATAGTTTCCACATGAAGTCACCTGATTTGCAATGAGTGTCTTTCTGCAGTAATTAGCTCCCCACTCAGGGAGAGCACAGCTGCACATTAAGTCCAGTTGATCCAACATCAACACATGGCTCACTGCTGCGCGGCAGACATGAGCTTCCTACTGCACCTACAAGCAAATACACAGATCCATTTTCTTCCCCATCCAGCCTGAATACAGCCTCCTGTTTTTCAAGATATGGAAGGTGCTGGCAGGACCAAAGCTGAGGTTATTCTTGGTTTCTGATCTCTTTCTCCTCCCCTCTTTTCCCATCTACATTTGCTTAGAAGACATATCATGTCATGAGCAGCTTCTGCTCTTTGCAGACTTTCCTTTGGGGTTATTATTATTATTATCATTATTTTAAATCTCTGGTAGCAGTTGGCTCTGGTGCCTTTTGTGCATTTGGAGAAGCGTATAGAGAGGTAGGCAGATTGGCCCCATCTCATGGAGGTGTCAGGGGAAGAAGGACTCGGGAGGCACAGGACACTTGAATTTCACCTGCTGTGCTCTGGTCTGGAGATGGTCCAGGGCCAAGTGCTCAAGACATGCTGACCTGATTTTGTGCGGAGCAGCTCATTGAAAAAGAGACGAAAGGCTGCAGTCACTGTGCCAGAACGAGAGCACATGGAACTGAGCTCAAATCAAAAATGACAAGAAGATAAGATGCCAAGTTCTGATGGAAGCATGTATGCATGTGGTGCAGGGGCGTCAGAGTTTGTATATAAGGCACCGTGTAAAGAACTAACATTGAATATTAGAATATTACTGTTTCATGTATTTAGCTGTATTTTTTAAATGACATAATAGTGATTATAACCTCCATCTTCCTCACCGAAGCATATTATTTGGCTCTCCTATTCAACCAAATTGTTCCTTAGCTTTAACCAAATAATAAAAACATACCCAAGTTCCTCTGGAGCAGGCTGGAGTCACCTAGCAATACACAGTCGTGCATTGCTTAAAGACAGGGACGTGGTTTGAGAAATATGTTGTTAGGTAATTTGTTATCGTGCAAACTTCATAGAGCACACAAACACAAACCTAGATGGTGTAGCCTATGACACACCTAGGCTATACGGTATAGCCTATTGCTCCTAGACTACAAACCTGTACAGCATGTTACTGTACTGAAAACTAGGGAACTGTAACACAATGGTATTTGTGTCTCTAAGCAGATCTAAATATAGAAAAGATACAGGAAAAATGCAGTATAAAAAATAAAAACTGGTACACCTACATACCATGAATGGAGCTTCCAGGACTGGAAGTTGCTCTGGGTGAGGCAGTGAGTGAGTAATGAGTGAATATGAAGGCCCAGGACATGACTATGCACTACTGTAGATTTTATAAACACTGGACACTTAGGCTACACTACACTTATAAAAACTATTTTTTCTTCAATAATAAATTAACTTTAGCTTGCTGTAAATTTTTTACCTTATAACTTTTTTAAACTTTGTAACTCTTGTAATAACATTTAGCTTAAAACACAAACACGTTGTACAACAGAATAAAAATATTTTATTTATATCCTTATTCTATAAATTTTTTTACTATGTTAATTTTTATTTTTTTATTTTTTTGTACTTTTTAAGCTTCTTTGTTAAAAATGAAGACACAAATACACACGTTAGCTGAGGCCTACCTGAGATCAGGATAGTCAAAATCACTGTCTTCCACCTCCACATCTTCTCCCACAGGAAGGTCTTCAAGGGCAATAACATGCATGGAGCTGTCATTTCCTATGATAACAACACCTTCTTCATGTCTTCCTGAAGGACCCATCTGAACTTGTTTTACAATTAACTTTTTTTTTTTTTTTTTTTTTTGAGATAGAGTTTCGCTCTTTACTGCCCAGGCTGGAGTGCAGTGGCGCGGTCTCGGCTCACTGCAACCTCCGCCTTCAGGGTTCAAGCGATTCTCCTGTCTCAGCCTCCTGAGTAACTGGGATTACAGGTGCCCACCTCCATGCCTGGCTAGCATTTTTAGCAGAGACAGGGTTTCACCATGTTGACCAGGCTGGTCTCGAACTCCTGGCCTCAGGTGATCCACCCACCTTGGCCTCCCAAAGTGCTGGGATTACAGGTGTGAGCCACCGCGCCTGGCCAACAGTCTTTTTAATAAGTAGAAAGACCACACTCTAAAATAACGATAAAAAGTAACATATAGTAAATATAAAACCAGTGACATCATTGTTTATTATTACTATCAATTGTTATGTACTGTACATAATTGTGTGTGCTAGACTTTTATACAATTGACAGCATAGTGGGTTTGTTTATACCAGCATCACCACAAACATGTAATGTATTGCACTATGACACTATGATGGTGATGTCATGATGGGTACAACATTACCATGGCTACGATGTCACTAGGCAATAGGAACTTTTCAGCTCCATTATAATCTTATGAGACCACCATCATATATGCAGTCCATCATGGACTGAAACATTATTGTGTGTTGTGAACTGAGTCTTCTCTTTGCATTTTTCAGGGCATTTTCTATGTTTTGCTGGCCGTTTTGGACTGGGATAGATTTCTCTAACTTGGGAGTTTTTCCCTTTAGCAGTTTCTGATGAACCATTCATGGCTGAATTACGACATGTAAAATGCCACATTGGATTCTCCAAGAACCTGCCACTTGTCATGCTTTTCCTTCTTGGGCCATGCATTCATTTGTTATCCCAGAGCACTCTGGAATGTTCTGGGCTCTAAATTAAGATCTAAATGACTCCTCTAGAAAGAAATGTGGGGAAAAATAAGAGTTAATTGGCCTCCACTAATAGAGGCATGGCGGGGCATTTTCTCTATCACTTCTTTCTGATCTCAAAAGTGTCCTCCCAGTACAAATGAAGAGAAGGAATTTAAGACTCCTTGGGCTTAAGAAAAGGAGGAGAGAAGGAAGACAGAAAGGTGAAGGGTAACTGCATGCCCTTGGGGATGTATGTCTGCAATAGATGCCATTGCCTCAGAGGAACCTTCCGGGAACAATTCCAAACTACATTCTACTGAAACTAGGGTGACCATAAAACGCATCATCCAAATAGGACACTTTTCAAGGAAAGTGGACACTAGTAGTAGTTATGCTAGACAACAGGCATAAACTGAGACTGTGCCTGCTCACCCCATCCCTGGTCACCCATATCAGTGACTGAGTGGATGAGCTTTACCCAAGAACCCACTCTGTGTCAGTGGCGAACCCACTCTGTGTCAGTGACAGTGTCTAGCTGTGTTCATGTTCTGCACTCACCCAAGACATGTGAGGCCAAGACAGGGACATCCCTCATGTTCCAATATAAGAAATTGACACAGTTGGAACTTCAAGCTCTACTACCAAAAGCTCAAAGCTTGGTTTTGAGATTTCAACAGTTATTAGTAGACCAACTAGGGGTAAAGGCAGAATCCTTCCTGATTCTGGGACAGAATATGAAGTACCTATGTAAAGAGAACTAACGTATGCATTGGAAGGGGAGATGACAAGGTCACATTACCATCTGAGTTTGGGGTTTTCTTACATTTGTCACTTGACCCAGTTTTTATTAGTAAGTGGGGACAGAGTGTGAAGCAGGAAAATTTGATTCATGGACTGCATTTGGTTGGGTTACTCCCACACTCAGCAGGCCCAAGACCTACCCTGTTTTACTAAAGGATGCATCCAGCTTCCTTTCCCCAGGGATTGCTTGCAGCAAAGAGAAGCTCAGTTATGGCTTATGTCTCATGACTTTTCCCTAATCTGCTTCATCCTAATCTGTTCTCAGGATATTAAAAAATAATAACCAGGGAGCATCCAGAGGCCAAGAATATCAAATCCTGCTTCCTCCAGCCTCCCCAGTCTCTGCTTTTCCACTAGAACTGGCTCAGAAACTGCAGGACTCAATATCCCCCCTGCAATCAGGGCCAGGGATGAGCTGGACAGACTGGGACAGGCTTTTGGAAGCAGCAGCGGGGCTGATCTTCGAAAACAGAATGTACTAAAAGCAGTTCTTGGAAAGTCAAAGGAGGTTAAAACTGTAGTCAACATCATTTTCCCCCTCGTGTAGTTAATGACCTTTTTCACTGACGATTCATGGGTTAGATGTGAACATCTGTCCCGCAGTGGGAAAAAGATGAATAAATATCTGAATTAAATTAGGACCAGAAGCAAATATCAGTCATTTACTGTTTCTTCGTTGGTTTATGTTACATTTGTTCATCCAATAATTCATTAGTTCAAGTGTCAATTTTTTATTCTCTGTCATATGTTCCTGCTTTTTCCAAGTTTATAGCCTGGTGCTGGGGTGGGGGGTGGTGAATGGTAGACACAGACAATTAAATGGACAAATGCATAAAATGATCCATAGGCTTTGATAGAAGTATAAAATAGTATGAGAGTACCTAATGTGGACTTCCAACCTAAGCCAAGGGGTCAAGGGAAGAAGTTTCTCAGAGAAAGTGACACACAAACTGACACCCATAGAATCTCATAGAAATCAGTCAGTCTGAGAGAAAATGAACTTAGAAAAAGTGCTCAGGGTCTGGGTGCAAGAGGACATGGCTCATCCGAGGAACTATAAGATGGTCAGTAAGACTGTAGGACAAGAGGGCAGGAGAATAAGAAAAGACAGAGATGGATAAGCTTTATTTCCTCTTTCCTTTTCTTAGAATCATAGACTGTTAGGACTGAAAGGGATTTGTGGTCATCAACCCCTCCTCTTAGAAACTGGGAAATCAGGCTGGGTGCAGTGGTTCATGCCTGTCATCCCAGCACTTGGGAAGTTGAGGCAGGAAGATCACTTGAGGTCAGGAGTTCAAGACCAGCCTGGCCAATATAGTGAAACTCTGTTTCTACTAAAAATACAAAAATTAGTCTGGCATGGTGGTGTGTGCCTGTAGTCCCAGCTATTCGGGAGGCTGAGGCATGAGAATTGCTTGAACCAGGGAGGCAGAGGTAGCAGTAAGCTGAGATTGCACCATTTCACTCCAGCCTGGGCAACAGAGTGAGACTCCATCACAAATTGAAAAAAAAAAAAAAAAAGAAGAAGAAGAAAGAAAGAAATTGGGAAATCCAAGACCAGAGAGTGAAGTTGACTTGTTCAAAGTCATACATTTTCAAATCGGGATGATACATAAACATGGATTCAATTACCTGCTCCAAGTCTGATTTTCTTGTCATTATCTGGTAATTTGTAATTTTCTCTTTTCTTAAAAAAAAAAAAGAAGGAGAATCACTGAAGCCATAAAAAGTGTGACTTAGCATTCTTGGACTAGAGATCTGTTTAAAACGGTGAGCTTACTGGAAATCAAGTTGAAAGACCTATTTTGTATCTGCAACCTTTTGATTGTTTTCACAGGATTTTGACTTAGCAAGTAATTTGGAAGTGTTTGTCTCTTAAGCAAATGCATCTTTTTCTGTTTTAGCAATTTGTTAGAGCTTTGTCACATGCTAGCACCTCTGGCCAAGATATTTCATGCATAAAATAGAGGAAAATGTGTGTGAGAGAGACAGAGAGAGAGAAAACAGAGAAAGAGAAGTTGAGAATTAAGCATATATATATATATATATATATATATATATATAAAAAAAATCAGAAAAGAAGTCAAGATGTAAACAGTCAAAAATGTTTACATTACCCACTGCATGTACCTTAAAGGATGGTGAGAAATTAATGAGAAAGAGAGCCAGGGCTTAACTGATCTAAGTCGCAGGGGAAAGTGTAGGTCAGTCATGGAAAAAGTGTAGGTCATTCGTGGGAAAAGAGCAGCAGCTCAGTTTGGCTGGGAAAAAAGGAATATATAAGGAAGCAGTGGAAAATCAGCCTAGTAGAATAGTCCAGATGGACATAGTCCTGAATTTTGAATGTCAACATATTTGGCGGATGATGGAGGAACTACAGAGGTTTCTGAATGACGAAAAGGAGTTGTTGGTCCCTGAGAGCAACAAGCTGACCTCTGATAATTCATTGCCTGAGGCCAGGTCCCCTTCCCAGCGCCTGGTACCCTTGCCTCGATGTGGGGCACATCTAGGTCAGAGCTCCATGTGGGGTCCTATGCTGCTACTGCACCATGGCTCAACTTCCTTCTCTGCCCCATGCTGAATCCTTCACTCCCCACACATGTCGATCCTGAGCATGCTCCATAATAAACTCCTTCCTCACCACCTTGGTCTGTTTCCTGGCAATCCAGATCTGCAACAGAGTGATAAACGGGTGGGCAGATAGAGACTGTAAGCCAGGATTCCAACCGATAAGCATGAAATGATGAGGCCTTTACCCCGGAGCTTCTACTATCTAAAGAGAAGGAAAGGAAAGGGATAATGGGAATCTTCATCTCCTCACTTTCATCTCTAAACCTTCTAGGAATGAACTTCTACCATTTTTTTTTAACTTCTTGACAACAGTATTACAAATTCCATTTTTTTCCCTAAAGACTTGGAGGTACAGTTTTTAAAACTGTCAGCATATCAGAACAACCCCAAGACTTCCAAAAAAATGTAGCTTTGTGACTCTACTCCCAGAAACTGATTCAGTAGTTGTCTGTGGAAGGGCCCCAGAAAAAATGAAATATGTACCACTGCTTTCAGTTCTAAAATACACACTTTCAAGTGCATTTTCTCATTTGATTCACATACACACACTCACATACACACTATCAAGACGTAGATGTTATCATTATTATTGCCGTTTAACCAACCAGAAAACTGGGGGGCTGATGAAAGTTTATCAACTTGCTGTAGGGCACCCAGATAAAAGAGAGACAAAGTCAAGATTAAAGACACTCGAGGCCTCTTGATGTTCTTCCCACTACACCATACAGCCCCTTCCAGCTCTCAGGAGGCCAAGGTTCTCAACACCTGGCCTTGCATGTGCTTCCTCATTGCTCTCTGCCTTTGCTGAAGTTGGCCCCCAGGCTATCCTGCTCTGCTCCACGATACAAACCCTGAGAAATCTTCAGAACAAATCCAAGTGTGAATAAAGCCATTCAAAATGTTCCATAAGGCACTTCCAAAGTGGTTCTATTCAAGTGACGCTCGACCAGGTGCTCACAGAGTATTCTCAACTAACTCTGAACCCCAGGGAAAACTGGTTCACATGCATCCTCTGCCAGCCCCTTCAGTCTGTGATCAGGCTCAGTTTCTTAGTTTAATTTTTCCTTTTATTCTTTTTTTGTGTCTTTTATTTACCTAACCTGTCTGGAAGCTCTGAGAGGAAAGGTATAGGCCGACAACACAATTTAACAAATTTTTCTGGCCCTTTTTATGTACCAAGTACAGTTGTCTCTTGGTATCCATGGAGCTTTGGTTCCAGGACCCCACTGAATACCCAAATCCATGGATGCTAAAATCCCTTATATAAAATGATGTAGTGTTTACATATGATTTACATACATCCTCTTGTATATGTTCAGTTATCTCTAGATTACTTATAATACCTAATACAACGTAAATACTATGTCAATAGTTGTTATACTGTATTTTAAAGTTTGTATTGAATTTATATTAATATTGCTATTTTTTATTGTTTTATTTGATCCATGGTTGGTTGAATCTGCAGATGCATGACCCACAGGTACAGAAGGTCAACTACAGTGCTAGAAACCCATGGAGGAATAAGACTGAGCCATTGCCCTCAAAGTACTCATAATCTCTCTCTCCTTCTGCAACCAGTCACCCAGTTTATAGATACTGGTTTGGTTTTGTGACCAAAGTGTTACATGGAGACAGAGAAGGGAGTGGGATGAAATTATGAGAGTTGCTCAGAAGATAAGCTACTCAAGCAAAGTCTTGACAGGAAGTTGGTAAGACGATCAGTGAGCACTAGGTTCTTATTCAAAAAAGGGAGACATTTTAAGAGATGTTTGTGTATTCAGACTTAGGAGCAGAGATTCATTGATTGATTCAACACCAATAATCCTATGGGTTATATTTACACCTCTCTCTTTCTTGCTGCCTATATTCAATCCATCAGCCAATCAAACCTCTTTTACCCTTTGCATGTCTTTCAAATTAATCTATTTCTCTTCAGTCCCATTACCACCTCTTCTCATCAAGACTTTGCTGATAGCTTGCTCACCATTCTCTTCATGCAGTATCCGTGCCTGTAACCCTCCAATCCATTTTCTTCTTTACAACTGTAGATCTAACTTTGACTTGTAAATCTGAATTTCATCTCCCCACTCTGCTTCCCAAGATTCTTAGGATAAAAAGCAGAATTTTAACCTGGCCCTACGTGGTCTTAGATCTTTTGGCTCTTCTCATTTTCCAGGCTCACCTAACCCTTGGTTTCATGTTATCTTTGCTTTCTTCTATGTTCCCTCCTGTGATACAGCCTTTGCACGTGCTGCCCCCTCTGCTGAGGAAGTGCTTTCCCATGATTCCCCTTCCCCTTCTCCTGAACTCTTACTCTTCCTTCTGGACTCAGCAAAGGCATCTGAGCTTCTCTTACCAGATCTACAACTCCTGTTACTTGCACATATAATGAATCCCTCTCCTGCTACTGTACAGCATTTATGACATTATAATTTTACATTAATTTAATTGTTCAAGTTAAAGTTCATCTTACCCTCTCATTTATTAAGTTATAAAAAGGCAAGGATTTTGTCTGTTTTTGCACACCAGGGGACCTTCCAGAGTTCAGCAAAATGCCTGGTAGAGAGAAGGCTCTCACATACTTGTTAAGTGAATGAATGTGTGAACCAATGACTGAATGAATGGACTGATGCATGTCTGACACAGTCTGGGTTCTGGCATTATAAGGGTGAGCAAAGAGGACCCAGTTTCTACTTTTATGGAGCTTCTACTCTACTGCTGGTTCATGGAGATGGAAAAGTCAGGGTGTGGCTGTTTGTAATTTGGACAGGTTCTTCACAACTCTTCCCTGACCCCCTTTCATTCTTCTTGTGCTGGAGATTTCAGGATCTGGGGGAGTTGAAATTGCAATTGTGTGGTTTTTTTTCCCCGACATTTTCTACAATGCTCTGCTGCCAGGCTTCAGAAAGAACATATCTCTTTATGTGCAGAAAAATTCTGTAATGAGCATGTATTGCTTTCCAGTAACTCCACATCCATTTTCCCTTCTTGCTAGAGTTCCTCAGTTTTCACGTAGAATGTCACCTCTCCTACATGCTGTGTTCTCATGACGGGACTGTCTGTCAAAGGGTAGGCATGTGGCCCAGTTAGGCAAATGGACCTCCCTCTTATTAATAGCATTTACTGATTTTTCCTAGTTGGGGTGCCATGGGAAAACTCTAAGTGGATCCAAGGGCTTTTTGTTTCTGAGTCGTTCTATGAGCCCTTGAATCACTTCTCTTCTTCAGTCAATGCGAGTATATTTCTGTTGCTTGCACCCAGTCCTCTTCAATCAGGACTCCACTGGAAGAGGACTACTGCCTGCAGTCCAAATTTAGTCACTGCCTGTTTTAATATGTAAAGTTTTATTGAAGCAAAGCCATGCTTATTCATTTACATAATGTCTACTGTTGCTTTTGTGCTACAAAGACAAAGTTGAGTAGTTGCAACAGAGACCATATGGTCTGCAAAGCTGAAAAGATTTACAGAGAAAGTTTCCCAACCCCCTGCACTAGAGAGTGAACCCCCAATCCCTAAGACATTCCTTGTGAGTAATTAATTAACTTCTCTTCTATGCATCTGGAATGGCACTAGATATATACTACCCTTGGGAGAATTGAGAGCATCATTAAATCATTTTCTGTAGGATTAAATGTTTGCATGAAACATTGCTTAAGAAAGAATGCTTGTACCTGAGAAATCCTAAATGTTCCACCAATTGTTTTCTGTCTAAGTTTCTAGAAACCTCTGATTCTCTATGCTGGCTCTTGGTTAAACTCATGTAGGGAATGTTGTTGGAAGTTGACTGAAGAACTGTTTCTAGGCCTCAGGTATTCTAAATCTCTCTGGGAATCGGAAAAGTTCTTTATTCTCTCTGTGCCTCAGCTTCATCTTCTACACAGGAGTGAGATTTAGCTAGGATTTCTGAATTCTCTTCCAACATTCTGTAATTCATCTAAACAAAGGTAAAGGCAATCAGATATATAAATAGCAGTAAAAGATCCAATTGTGAAATGAACCTAAAAAGAAAAGGGGCATCTAGCATTGTGTATGTTGGAGAATAGCATGAACAAGTATGGAAAGCTGTGTGCAAAGGCAGGGTGTGTGTGTGTGTGTGTGTGTGTGTGTGTTTTTAAAAGCAGCAAACATCTGCATTAGTTTGAATACAGTCTTCTCTGGGTCCAAGGGGAGAAACCAGAGTGCCTGAAATGTCTCATTTAAGTCCTAAACTTAAATCCACGGTAAATAGCCTATTGTCAGAAAATTTAGGGATAGTCCCTAAGCAAAGTTTGTTTTACTTTTTACTCTCAGACTTGTTCCAAAAGCTCAGTTAAAATTTCACAAGCAATCTCCTCTCAGTAGACACGAGTTTGGGCCTGTCCACTCTCCTCAAATAGGCCATCCATCTGAATTGTTTGCAAGGCCCCAGGCTACAGGTAGTTTAAAGCGCCACTATCAGATTGCTTCTCAATCTTCTCCAGACTAAATAGTCCTGATTTTTGTCAGCAGCTTTTGCATACTCTAGGCTCTTTTATTAACTATTTTTGCGCTAAGGTGAATTGTCAACCTATTCCATAGCATGGTTTCGTTCCTTCTAAGAGCTTAGAGGCCAAACCTGGGACTTGCTGGCTCCAGACCCTCTTTAAAAACATTTTGATCATCATGTGTTAAGAACTAATGACAATTGTCTGCCCAGAATGCTCAAGCACCAACTTGTATGAGTCAGGAGGATTGGTGAAATAAACCTCAAAATTCACTCTATCCATCCTATAATTAAGCCTCTCTAATGTATGGACGAAACAGATTGGTGAGGACTACTTCTGGTCTCCACAAATTAAAAGCCTCCAAAGGAAAAATTCCTTTCCTTTAGAGGGTCATTTTTCATGTAGTACATTAAATATTTATTGACCATCTGTGCTATGTCAGGCATTGTGCTAGCTAGTAGGATATAGAAATGAGCATGAGAGATCGGGTCCCTGCCCTCCTAGTGCTTACGGGCTGGTGAGGGGGCATTGAAAAGGGAGCACGCTGCCCACAAATAAGCAGGTAATTATAGTAAGGTAAGTGTGTGCTACGGCAGGAAGAATATGGAGGCCCTAACTCAGAATTGAGGAGGAGGCTAAGAGGACAGCAGTGTTGGAAGAAGGGATATGATACTCCAGCCAGACAGAACAGAGAGTAAAAGAACCATGTGTAGCAACCTGAAATAATTTTTACTTGCCTGCCTCACAGAGCAGAGGGGTGGTGTTAAGAGAGAAATCCGCGAGTGTGGATTGAAGCAGGTGGAGCCCTTTAAACCAGTTAAGATGAAAGCTTAACCAGGGGCGATTTTGCCCTCCAGGGGACATTTAGCAGTGTCTAGGGACATTTTTAGTTGTCATAAATTAGAGTTGCTACAGGCATCAAATGGGTGGAGGCCAGGGACCCTCCTTAACATCCTGCAATGCACGAGACAGCATCCCCAAAACACAGACTCCTTTGGCCCAGAATGCAAATAATTCCGAGGTGGAGAAACCCTGCTCTAGCACAGTGGGAATTACTAAAGGAGGAGAGCTGGCAAGATCAGATTTATTTATAACTCTCCCTCTGCACACAAAGAGGTGGGGCCGAGTGAATTAGAAGGAGCCCAAGCTAGGAGAAATAATTGATTGCAGCCATACAGGTAAGAGACGAGATACAAACCTCAAAAACCTCCTCAGCCAGTGGCCCCGCCACAGAAACACATCCTGGTTTAGGAAGTCAGAATAAAAAGGCCGCCACCAGGGTGAGCGATGGAAAGCTGAAAAGAAAATGAAATACAATCACTGTTTTCATCTGCACCTTGTGTCTGGCTCACCGTTCTGTTACACTCAAGCTGAAGGCATATCAAGTAAAAGATTCAAGATTAAAGTGTTACTTAACTTTATCATAAGATGGTAGGGCCCAGATACTTTAAACACATACCCCCCCCCAACCCCCTACACACACACAGAGGACATGATCCCATGTATTTGTGGAGCATGTTTTGCATTCTTTGTGACAGGTGGGGCCCTATAAATGAAGCAAGGGACAGCTGCTTAGCATGATAATGTGTTCCATATTGTCAGACCAATTTGGAAAAACTAGTAGTATCTATTATTAAGAATAGTAATATATATATGGAAAGTCTCTTTATATCGGACTTTAGTGCACAGGAAAACATGGTGATCCCCACCCACCTCCTCCATGATCACTTCCCAGTGCCCTGAATGAAGCATCCAACAATAGCTACTATTTCTTGAGCAGTCGCCATACACCAGGCCCTGTGCTAAGCACGTTAAATATGTTTTTCTCACACAATCTTCACAATGCTGTAAAGTATTTTTCTTCCAATTTTACATTTAAGAAAACTGAAATTTAGGGAGTTAGTGAGGGAGTCCCAACATTGCAAAACTTGTAGAAGGCAGAGTCTAGATTTCAACCTAGGAATGAAAGCCTCTCCCAAGACTCTTGAACTTGACCCCAAGACCCTGGCTTTTCTGGTCAACAGCAATGAGTGATTTCAAGAGGCCACCTGGAGCACGCCTTCTCTCTGAGCATCCTGCCCCTTGGAGGTAAGGCTAAGCACCCACTGAACTCTGGCTGTTCTCATGTTGTTCGAGGAATATTCCGGCCCAGCAGGGTCCAGCTGTCTGAGCCTTGGCCACCTCACATCTGCACACACTACTGCCCCACAGCACCACAACCACTGTCCTCTCTATGGCATTCTAGTAAAGTGAGCAGCTTGGCATCTCTCTCTCTGGAAATTACTGTAACAGAGATGACTGCAGATCTCCCAGTACCAAGTTGGTAGTGCCCATCAATCACATTTCCATGGTTTGTTTTGTAAAACATCCAAGTCTCAGATTTGACTGAGACAGTCTAGAGAAGAGTTGGGATGATGTCCAGAGGTGCAGACCCAGAACAAATCATGAAGTCTCTGTTTGTTCCCCTGTAATAATCACGGGATGTTTTCTAGTTACTCAACAGATAAGAACTCCTTATCACTCTTGGCATTTTCACATGCTTTCCTCTTTCTTATTTGGAAGTTTGTACTTTTCCTGCTGTTGGCCACCCGTCCTGAGAGCACAGCCAGATGTCCAGGGGCTTTCAAAGAAACGTGCAACAATCCCCTGGGACTCAGTATCTTCACAAGATATTTTCAAAGGACTCAAAATGACTGGCCTTCCAGAAAACACAAACACCACATGAAATAAGATATTTTCCACTCTGAACCCAAAATTCATTTTTCATAATCCCATGGCCTAAGCCCTAATGGGACCACATGGTACTCTTCTGTCCCCCAAGAACCAGCTGTAGCTGAGTTGACTCTCAGCTACTGAGAGGCAGGCACACCTAACCCTCCATTTAGGCAACTTTCTTCCAAAGTTCTAGATGTGGGCTTCACTGTGTTGGACACACATATGTGTTTCCTATTACAATCATAGATCAAAGGTGTTGCTTATTTTTCAACTACAGACCATGAGCAAGCTCAAACCCATCACTAGAAATATCCCAGCATCAAGACATGAAAGTGAATGGCCAAAAAATCCATGCTGCCTCTGAGATTGCCACTCTTGGAGCCTCAGGAGGCTGTGTTTGTTCCATCTCTGGTACACACTCTCCTGAAAAGTCTGTTGCCTCAATTTGCTTCTCCGAAGAACACTGCATTGGTTTCCCGTGGGCGCTGTAATAAATTGCCATGAACTTGGTGGCTTAAAACAACAGAAATTAATTATCTCACAATTCTAGAAGCCAGAAGTCCACAGTCAGCTTCACTGAGCTAAAATCAAGGTGTCATCAGGGTGGCACTCCCTGCAGGGGCTCTATGGGAGGCTCCATTCCTTGCCAATTGCAGTGTTTGGTGGCTGCTGGCATTCCTTGGCTTGTGGCTGCATCACTCCAACACTAACGCCAGCATCCCTATATCTCTTTCTGCTACCATCACATCTTATTCTCCTCTGTGTGTGTCAAATCTCTCTGCCTCATCTTATAAGGACACTAGTGATAGCATTTAGGACACACCGGATAATCCAAACTAATCTCTCCAGTTCAAGATCCTTAATCACATTGGCAAAAGCTTCTTCTCCAAATAAGATGACATTTACAGGTTCCAGGAATAAGGATGTAATATTTCTGAGAACCATTTTTCAGCCTACTACAAAAGCCTCCCGGCTCATTCTATAGAGAGATGAGTGTGAATAGGCTCACCACACTCCTCCTGAAAGATCTCAAGTTAGGGTTGAAAACATTTATACACACAAATATATATTAATGACTCTATGGATTAATAAGAGATGTATATTCATTTGGCACGTGTCATACATATTCAGTACATATGTGCAGAATTTAAAATTATCTACTCTCTAGCATCTGAACTGTGCTATTACTATCATCTGCTGAAGTAGATCATCGGCCTCTGTATTCTTGATATTTTTGGCTGAATAATTCTTTGTTGGGGTTGAGTGAGGAGCTATTCTGTGCATTGTAGGATGTTTAGCATCATCCAGCAAGTAGAAACATAGGAAGCCCAGGCCAGGTGCAGTGGCTCACACCTGTAATCCCAGCACTTTGGGAGGCCGAGGTGGGTGAATCATTTGAAGTCAGGAGTTCAAGACCAGCCTGGCCAACATGGTGAAACCCCACCTCTACTAAAAATACAAAAATTAGCCAGGTATGGTGGCACACATCTGTAGTCTGAGCTACTCAAGGGGCTGAGGCAGGAGAATCGCTTGAACCCAGGAGGTGGAGGTTGCAGTGAGCCAAGATTGCATTACTGCACTCCAGCCTGGGCAACAGAGTGAGACTCTGTCTCAAAAAGAAAAAAAAAATACATAGGAAACCCAGTTGTAATTGAATTTCGGTAAAACAATGAATACTTTTTTAGCATAAGTATGATCTCTATAATATTTGGTACCTTCTAATACTAAAAAAAAGTATTATTTGTTTACCTAAATTTAAATAAAACTGAGTGTCCTGTATTTTGTGTGTCAATTTTATACCAGATACCAATATGCCAGTAGCACACACCTACCCTCATCGCTGATTGCAACAAACAAAAATGTCTTCAGACTTTGCCAAATGCTCCGTGGGAGGCAAATTACCCCCAGATGAGAACCATGTATCTACCTGAAAAAATACATAGAAACCCTTGGAAAATAGAAAAGATTGAGAAAAATATGTAGAATTGTTTAAAATATGTGCATGTTGGCAGTTGTTGCTACTAACTCACTAAGCTATCAGGTCCAAGGGCCACAGGCCACACGGACACTAGTGTGGCTCCGGGGGGGCGTGACAGCGTCACTGTTGGTTGGGGACATGGTTTGGAGAAGGCAGCCTGCTTGGAATAATTCTGCCTATCCCTTTTCTTTCAAGCCTCGGAGCCTCAGGCTGAGCAGCAGGACCAGACATGATCTCCCACCCCCCACATTCACCTTCTAATTTATTTTAATTATTCTCTTTTTCCCCCCTTAGTCCTCAGGCTTCCTTTAGGTGCAAGTGGCTCACTCAGGCAGCTAAGTTTGAAGGCGCCAGCAGACAACTGTCTGGCAGAGCTATGCTGTGAGGTCCCTCCACTGAGACTTCTGATTTTGAACATGTCCCTACTGGTAGCAAAAGCTAAACAAAAGAGGGACTGAATGGGTGTGTGCCCCCTGCCTCTCTCTCCACCCCCAGGCCCCCATGTCTCTCCTCTCCCTCTCTCTCTCTCTCTCTCTCTCTCTCTCTCACACACACACACACACACACACACACACACACACACCCCTCCCCGTTTTCTTTCCTGCATCTTCAGTTTTTTGCCCAGAGGCAACGCTTGCCATTCAAAGTATCCATGGCTCACCCAGCCTTTGGTATAATGGTAACTCATTACTCTTTCTCCCCACCACCAGCTGCCTCTGCACTGTAGCAAATATAAACTTGATGTTCACACACACAGATAGCAATCGGGTGCACATATTGTATGTCTATGTAAACAAAGCCATGTGTATTTATAGACCCATATCAATGACAGATCTATATGGAAAGATAATGGGCGTTTTACGGACCAAAAAAAAAAAGATGCAAGGCTTTGAAGTCTCTGACCCAAAATAAAATAAAATACCAAATAATGCTCAGCAACAAATCCCTTAATAAGGAGGGGGAGGCTGATCTCTGTCCCACAGCTGGTGGAGTCTACAGGGGAGATTTGTTTAGGAGGAGTCAGACTCTCACAATATGGAAGCAGGATTTAGGTTCTGTTCCTGAATCATCTGGTGAAGGATGAGCATTTCATTGTTTGCTGTAAGCTCTTAGTTTCTTGGAGTCACTAACACCATCTTCAAAGGGTTTGCATTAACTAACTGCACATGGCCTCATACAGCAGTTCAAAAACAAAGTTGACATTTAGCAAAAGTTATAAGAATGAATAAATTAATTTGGCTAAACATAACTTGATGCTCCTGAAAGTCAGAGACTAAGACAAAAATGCCTAGATAGAAAAAGTAATTTAAAAAACCCCAGAGAACAGAAAGAAGGTGTAATAATACCAGAAGGAGGAATTGGAGGAATTGGTCCCGGGAAAACAGCCCCCAATTATGGGCCTGCCTGGAAAAGCTCAGGCTTCAACTCAAACTCTTTATCCAGCAGGGAGATGGGGCAGACTTCATTTTTAGGATGGGTTGTTTTATGTACATAATCAGGCCAACTGCAGGGAGAGCAGCAGGGAGTTATAAACAGGACAGCCACCAAGTGGAAGCTGCCACCTTTGATGCCAACCCAACTCATACATTCTAATTTCATCACCTCCCTCTGTCACCACTCTTATGCATGTCATTTTACAGAGAGGGCTATTTCATTGGTTTGAGGATATTTTACTATCTTAAATACCCATATTCTGGGGATAGCACCTTAAGTGTTTTCTTTCTTACTGAGACAAAATTTATATACAGTGAAATATGTAACCCATAATTATTCAATGCAATGAGTTTTGACAAATACGTATACCAATGAGACTACCACCCCAGCCAAGGTACAGAATATTCCCATCACCCCAGAAAAGTCCCTTGGGGCCAATGATGTGCTAGAACCAATTTCTACCAAGGCAATTCTGCTCATCTCTTCCCAAATTTGAATTCATTGATGTCATATTGGTGCTTAAAAACTGTCATGCTAGGAAATCAGCAAACACTACAATAAATCAAGGACATTTTTTTTTCCCCAGCGAGCCAGTTGACCAGCACACACCTGCTTATACCTCTTTTTAGCCAGTCCCCCACCCCTACAGAGGGAAATCAGCATAGATTTAGTTTTACCTGTCCTTTAACTTCATAAAAATGGAATAGCATATTGCATTTTGCTTCTTTTCATCAACATGATGTCTGTGAGATCAATTCATTTATCAGTAGTTTGTTCCTTTTTTATTGCTGAATAGTATTTCATGGTATTAATATACAGTACCATATTTTATCTAATTTCCTACTAAGAGATATTTCCACTTTTCCCCAGTTTGGGCCTATTAAAATTTTTTAAAACTTTTACGTACCTTTTTGTACTAATATTTTTATGATCATATGTTTTCTTTTCACTTGGATAAATACTTAAGAGTGATATTGATGGGTCATAGAATAAGTTTATGTTTAACTTTATAAGAAAGCACCAGAAAATTTTCCAAAAAGGTAGGACACAAGCAACATATGAACATTCCACTCTTTACAGCATTCGGTGTTGTCACTGGGTCTTTTGAATTTTAACCTTACAAATATTGATGTAGTACACATTGTAGGATTTTGATTTGCATTTCCCTGAAGACTATGTATATTGACCATCTTTTCAAGAGCTTTTTAGTTATTCCTATATCTTCTTTCCAGTTGTGTCATAGAATTTTGTGTGGAGCATTTGATAGAATTCACCAGCACAATAATCCAGCTCTTAGTTGCCTTTTTTGGAAAGGATTTTGATAATGAATTAAATTTTTGTATAGACCTGGGGCATTCAGATTTTTCTAATTCATTTTATGTTTTGGTAAATTGTATTTTTCAGTGAATTCATTCATTTTTTTCTAGATTTTTTAATATATTGGCCTAATATTTTTCATAATATTCCCTTATTATCCCTTTAATGTCTATAGGATTTTTAGCGATCTCTTTTCTTGCATTCCTGATATTAGTAACTTGTTATTTCTCTCTCTCGATCAGTTTTGCTAAAGATAAATCAGTTTAATTGATCTTTTTAAAGAAATTTCATTTCCTCTATTTAACCGAGGTTGACTTTTTCCAGCTTCTTAAAGATACAAAGTTAAATCATTGATTTTAAACCTCTATTCTTTTCTAATGTAGGCATTTAATGTTAAAAACTTTCTGCTAAGCATTGCATTAGCATTTAATAAATTTTTGTATATTATATTTTCAATATTGATCAACTCAAAGTATTTTAATTATCCTGATTTTATTTCTCTTTTATTCCTGGATTATTCAGAAATATGTTGCTTAATTTCCATGATACTTGGGAATTTGTAGATGTAATATGATTTCTAATTTAATTATACTGCACCCAGGGAATATATACTATAAAATTTAAATCCTTTAAAATTAATTGATACTTACTGTCCAGTATTTGGTCTACCTTGGTTAATGTTTCATTTGCACCAGAAAATTGTTCTTTGGTGGCATGCTTATATGTTTCAATTAAGGTCATGTTGGTTGACAGTATGGTTTATATCTCCTATATCCATGCTGATTTTATACACCGATCAGTCAATTAATGAGAGAGAACTGTTAAAAATCTTGAATTTGAATAATGAATTTCTCTGTTTCTCCCTTTAATTCTGTCACTTTTGATTCTTGTATTTTAAAGCTCCGTTATTGGGTGCACATACATTTAGGATTGTTTTACCTTTCTGGAGAACTGACTCTTTTATCATTTTTAAATTGATAAATTGCCTCTTTATCTTTGGCAACTCTCCCATGTTAAAGTGTATGTTCTCTCATATTAATATAGCCATACTATTGCTATGTGTTTATTCTTTGCATGATAAATATTTCCTCTATCATTTTACTTTCAACCTATCTTTGTCTTTATATTTAAAGTGTATCTCTTTAGAGAATAGAGGGATGGTTACCAGAGCCTGGGAAGGGTAGTGAGTAGGGAGGGGAGAGTAGGGGCATGGTTAGGATACAAGAAAAAATACTTGGAAAGAATGAATAAGACCTAGTATTTGATAGTGCAACAGGTAGACTATAGTCAATAATAATTTAATTGTACAATTAAAAATAACTAAAAGACTCTAACTGGATTTTGTAAAGCAAAGGAAAAATGCTTGAGGGGATGGACCCCCAATTTTCCATACCGTGATCATTACATATTACACGCCTATACCAAAATATCTCATGTAGCCCGTAAATATATATGCCTACTACATACACACAAAAATTAAAACTTAAAATTAAAAATTAAAAAAGTAATAAAGTGTATCTTTTGCTTTTCTAACCAGTCTGGCAAGCTTTCCTTTTAATTGAAGTAAATTATAATCTAATTAAACATTTTTCAATTATTTATCCTTATAAATTTAATTTAACATTTAATATAATTATTGATATACTGGGATTTAATGTTACCATCCTGGTATTTATTTACTATTTCTCCTGTCATCTTTTTGTTCCTCCATTCTTCCTTTCATTCCTTCCTTTGAGTTCATTAAATAATTTTTAATATTCCTTTTCTGTTCTCTGTTGGCTTTTTAGCTATCCTTCTTTGTATTTTTTAAATGGTTCCCATAAAGATTAAAATATGACACTTTAACTTATCACAGAGTGACAGAGTTGACATTGTACCACCACCCATAAAATATTAAAGTCTTACAATTGCAAAATTACATGTATTTTGTTCCTATTATTTTTATCACCTTTGACATATATTTCACATGAAAAACTTCTTTTCATATTTCTTGTATTGCTGATGAATTCTTTTAACTTTCATTTAGCTCATACGTGTCCTCTCCTCTCAAGAATCACAGCCCCGTACCACATGTTGTCCAAATACGTAAAGACAGTTTCCTCATATATTTTGGCCAGTGTTATGGTTGTTTTCAGTAGGAAGGTGTATTAATTTGCTAGGCCTGCCATAACAAGGTACCACAAACTGAGTTGCTTAAACAACAGAAGTTTCTTGTTTCACAGTTCTGGAGGCTGAAAGTCCAAACTGAAGGTGTCAGCAGGGTTGTTTGTTTTTAAGGGCTGTGAGGTAGACTCTGTTCCTTGCCTCTTTCTTGCCTTCCAGTAGCTCGGGCACTCCTTGGCTTGTAGATGAAAATCTCTCCATGCCTTCACATTGTCTCCTCTCTTTGCATGTCTCTATGTACACATTTCCCCTTTTTGTAAGAAAACAAAACCACATTAGATTAGGACCTGCCCTAATCACCTTATCTTAACTTGATCATCTGTAAAGACTCCATTTCCAATAAGGTCACAGTCACAGGGCCTGGGGGTGAGGACTTAAGCGTCTTTTTAAGGCACACAATTCAACCCATAACAGAGGGTGGTTCTAGTGGAATTTACTCCATTATAGCTAGAAGCAGATGACATTCGGGTTTGTTTCGTCAGTGTCACTTTTTTGTAAATCTGCTCATCCCATTCATTGGGGGAGTTGGGTGGACCGAGGAAAGACGAGGAAAGACGGAGGATGGAGAGGGGTGCTAGAAATGTTAGGACTAATGAAAGCACTTTTTAGTGAAGAAAATTGAGATTCTCCAGAATAAAATGTTTCCACTCTCCTAATTTTCTCTTTGGCCTATGCTATGGTTCATACCTATTTCAGTTGTCTTAAGAGGGAAATAGGAGCTTTTATGTTCACTCATTCATTAAAAAACAAAACAAAACAAAACATAACATATATTGAGCACTTGCCTGTGCCAGATGTGTGCCTAGTAGCTAAAGATACATCAGTGCAGGAGATGAATATGGTCCCTACCTACATGGAATCTTCCTTCTAGTGGAAACTTGGAGTCCATCCAGTTGCTTAATTTTTCTTTGAATTGTGGCTTTAAAAAAACTAATCAGTATAGAGATTTTAATCCATCTTTGGCAAAAAAAAATACAGTGCAGGAAAAAATTGAAAAGGAGTAATTTTTTTATTCCTTCTTTTGTTTAGCACATAATCATGAACACACACTGCATCTAGAGATTAAACTTTCCCCCTGTAGCTCTCTGAATGTGTGGAATAATGTAAAGGAAAGTCTTCCATTACGGAGTATGGCAGACTCTATTGTTTATCTTGATAATATGCATTATTTCCTTTCTAACCCCCAAATGCCTAGATAAGTGAGTGATTTTTGGTATCCAGCTCCACTGCAAGGTCATGTGCTTTAAGAGGAGCCTCTTGATTGGTCTAAGTTGGTCTTCATGGTTTCATGTAATAGAAATGTGATCAAACTCTGGCCTGTAAGTCAGGAAGGAAGAATGTTAGAGACTGCTGGAAAACAAGGTTTTCTTGCTTCTTTTTTGTTTGTTTGTTTGTTTTGTTTTGTTTTGTTTTTTTGAGATGAAGTCTCACTCTGTAGCCCAGGCTCACTGCAACCTCTGCCTCCTGGGTTCAAGTGATTCTCCTGCCTCAGCCTCCCGAGTAGCTGGGATTACAGGCTCCCACCATGTTGTCCAGCTAATTTTTGTATTTTTAATAGAGACAGGGTTTCGCCATGTTGGCCAGGCTGGTCTTGAACTCCTGACCTCAGGTGATCTGCTCACCTTGGCCTCCCAAAGTGCTAGGATGGCAGGCGTGAGCCACTGTGCCTGGCAAGTTTTCTTGCTTTTGAAAAAGATATGTAGAAAGAGAAAGCCTTTTCTTTTTCTGGAACTTGTGACATCTGCATGTGATGTCTGGAACTTCAGCAACCATCTTGTGACCGTGAGAGGGATGAGCCTAAGGATAATGCTGATAGATTGAGAATAGTAAAGCAGAAAGAGGGAAAAAAAAAACTTGGATCCTTGATGATATCTCTGAGTCACTGAAGGAACCCATTTTGAAACCATGTTAACTTTGAGCTTCCTGTTCAATAAGAAGGGAACTTGATAAATTGTTCTTCTTATTTAAACAATTTAGAAGTAGGGTTATACTTTATATATAATTGTGCCAAAGAACGAAAAAACAAGAAGCCCTAAGAATGTTATTTTTTGACTCATTTCCCTCCCTCCCAATAGAGGAGGAACTTTCTGCTATCAGAATATCTTCATCCTCTGCTTGTTAAATCCTGTGCTATATATTTTGGGAGGGGAAAACCAGACACGCACATCTTTAAAAGATCTAAGGCCTGTAATAAATGTCTAAATTTCTCTTCAGCATATTTTTGTGTTTGCAGATTCAGAGACAAAAGACTTTAATCACGGCTGCTAAATCCCCCTTTTAAAATTAAATTTAAAGTAACATTTGAGGCTGTGTATATTGGCTGCAGATTCCTCCCCATATTCTTCCTGGGAGTTACTCACCAATGACATTAGAGTCCCTCTCTATAATAAAGTAGCTTTAAAAAAAATAGCTGCTTATTAAGGCAGAGATTCTAATATTAGCCTACTATTTCACTGAATAAAGGAATTGGGTGTCTTTTGTACAAACTTGAGGGTCTGGATGTATTTCTGCACTTTTCTTCAATGCTTTACAGAATCTTAAAATAGCATTCCCCCTCCTTTCCCTCCAACTCCATGCAACCACAACAGAATGTGAGGTACTGGTTTGGGGCTTTGGAACCGGTATATGTTATGTTCAATTTTATTTTCCATGCTTAAATGAAGCTAGTTCCTTCCTCTTTCATTTGGGATGTAAGAGGGGAAATGAATATTATTTTTAAATGTGACTCGGTGTTCTGCCCGTCTGTCTGTGGCCATCGGAAAAGTGGGATGTTGGGGGTAAAAAAATATGGAAAAGGAGTGTCCAGGGAAAGTATTTCAGAGATCATGGATTTGTCTATTTTGTCTATAGCCTGCTGGGAGTTACAAAAGAAAGGAAGAGGCTTTTTCTGTCTGTAACATTATACAGCCTTGGTCTACACCAAACACCAGGGGCAGGGGGAAATGGATGGGTGGAGTAGGTTGACAACTTGTAGGAAAAGTTCTGATTTTGTGGTAGTCTGAGAATGCCAATGAATGTTTATATATTTAATTTTGAGAGTGGAATTTCACTAACTCTCCTGGGAATTGAAAATAGGGCTTTATTTAATCTTCTCCCTTTGCAGTGGAAAAGAAAAGAAAAGGAAAGAGCTGAAGGAACTATAAAGAAGCGAAGGAAGAAGGAAATGTAGAGAATATTTCATTCACCCTTTCATGCTGTGGAGAAGGAAAGTGAGACCCAGAGCCAGGAAGTGAGTCCTCCAGGGTCACACAGTGGCTGACAGCAGAAAAGGCATTGTGGTGAGTGGTGAGAGCAGGAGCCTGACTCCGGGTTCCAGCCCGTCACTGCCTGGCTGTGTGACTGTGGGTTAGTCTCATAACCTTGCCGAGTCCTACATTCCTCAGCTCTACAGTGGAGATAGCCACAGTCCCTTTTTCATGGGCTTGCTATGAAGATTAGATGGGTTAATACCTTTAATGAGCTGAGCACCTGGCAAATAATACATGCTCAATAGATTCAGCTTGAAGGAAGCCTCAACTCAAAAGGAAGCCGTGGAAAGCATGATACCGACCCTGCCCTACTGTTCCTCCCCTCTATTCTCATCCTTCCACGTGCCCCATTCATAGGTGGCTGAGACAGCAGAGACTCCTCTAAGGAGGAAGAATGAACTTGAGCTTTCAGCCTGGGAACCTCAGACATGACAGAAATAGTAACGAATCACTTTGTCTATTAAGCACCTGGGGAGCACCCTGACATATTCCCCATCTTGTATTTTGCTAGATTTGAGTTTCCCCGGGGGACATTCTGTTCTCCGTTTCTTTTTCTCTCATCTTAGTTCCTTTCTTTACAAGAAGAATCTAACTTGCCAGACACAGCTTAAGTGACATGTGACTGGAGAAGGCCCATGCTCAGGGGGATAGATTTTAAGATGCAGCTGCCTGTTAATGGACTTGATGAAAAGACTGGGTAAGATATTATTCATTTTTTGTAGAGGAGACAAAGATCAGATTGTGGGGAGGTGATGAGAGATTCCTCCATAAGCAGAGCTGGAGACTCCTGTGTATCAGGTATCTTGTGCCTGGCAGTCTCCACAAATCCACCAGTATTTGCTTCTCTCTCTCCATCACAGCCTCTAAAAGGTTAGATAATAACAAAAGCAAGAGTCATGTCGCAGAAGGGGATCAAGGCAAGAAAGCACAGCTGTTACCTGACTCTCCTATTAAGCCAGACCTCAAGTTTAGCTTGAGGCAAAAGCAAAGGGAGGTGGAGGAATTATCAGGGAGCAAGGCCTGGTGGAAATGAAATACTGTGAAGAGCTGATGTTGGGCAGCCACTGCGCCACACGCCAGTTCATTGGCTCTCCACGCTTCCCTGTGAGCCATCATCCTCTTGTTCATTTTGCAGATGGGCAAGAGGCCATGGCGTGTCCAGCATGCTCTGGCAGCTTACCCTGTTGGTCTCTGAAGCTCCCCACCCTCTCTGCCTTCGGAGGAAATCCAGACATTATGCACAAATTTGCACGGCTCGGGGGTCTGCCTGCCTCCAGGGCCTTGCCTCTCACAGCCCACTTTTCTCTGCAAGCTTCAATGGAAGGGAAGAGGAGCTATCCCTGGGTTGCTGGGCAGAGAAGAAGAAACAGGCTTAGGCAGATGAAGTGCTCAAGATAGTCCAGGAAGGGCCACAGGGCTTGAGAGGGAGACAGGCCTGGAACCAAAGACAAACAACCCCTTCATCATTGTGCCTGGGCTAGTACTGACTCAGCTGCTTCTGTGTGCGGTGGAGGAAATTGCGGCTTTGGGTAGCTGGAAAGTTCTTCCAGATCCCATGTTGAAGGAAAAGCTCAGTCCCCAGCCTCAAGCCACCAGGGAAGTCTGTTCTGCAGCAGTCCAGGAGCTGGTGTGAAAGGGTTGAGGCCCTGCTATGCCTTGCATTCGGGGATTCTCAGCCGGAAAGAAACATTTCCTGTTATCTGTGGGTTTTAGTTCTTCCCGCTTTGGAAGTAAAGGAGAAAAAAAATATTACCAATGATCTGTGGGTTTGGAAGTATACACGGTCTTGTGGGGCCAGAGTAAGTGGAATAAAATTAAGTTGTAGTGATGCTAATGGTTCCACCTTGTTTGAGCAAAATGACCAGAAAGGAGAGGAGAGATCAGATGAGCCCAGAGGATGGAAGCCAAGATGGGTGATTAGAGAACTAATTTGTTTAACAAATAGTTATGGTGTCTCTCTGGGCAGGTTACTATGGCAAGACACATAGAACTTTCTTTTCCTTTGTATTCTTTTCTTCTCCTTATTTTTCTTGTCCTTTCTTTTCCTTTACTGATTTTCCTACTAACAAAAGTAGAACATTATATAACTGATGTCAGGCCTCTGAGCCCAAGCTAAGCCATCATATCCCCCGTGAGCTGCATGTACACATCCAGATGGCCTGAAGTAACTGAAGAGTCACAAAAGAAGTGAAAATGGCCTGTTCCTGCCTTAACTGATGACATTCCACCACAAAAGAAGTGCAAATGGCCGGTCCTTGCCTTCACTGATGAGGTTACCTTGTGAAATTCCTTCTCCTGGCTCATCCTGGCTCAAAAGCTCCCCCACTGAGCACCTTGTGACCCCTGCCCCTGCCCGCCAGAGAGCAACCCCCTTTGACTGTAATTTTCCACTACCCACCCAAATCTTATCAAACAGCCCCACCCCTATCTCCTATCACCTGACTCAGCCCGCCTGCAGTCAGGTGATTAAAAAGCTTTATTGCTCACACAAAGCCTGTTTGGTGGTCCCTTCACCTGGACGCACATGAAACCTGAGACAAGAAGTCAAATTATATGCAGGTATATAAAGAAAAAATGATACCTCCACCCCCACCATTCTATCCTTCTGAGGAAACTGAAGTTAACAGAAGGACAGGCACCTTTCAATATCTTTCTGTTATCTAAAATGTTAAGACTAATCCCTATTTTTTTAGGAGTCGACTCATCTTAGAGGCAAGAACATGCATGTAAAGAAATAATTACAGCATAAAGACTTTATACTTATAAGGGTTCTATAAGTGACTGAGATGGTAGGGCCTCTGTGGAGTGAGGCTGTGAAAATGCTGGAGATCTGGGGAGAACTGAGAAAGACTGAGTAAGATATAAAAGTTTTGAGAAGAGGTGCAAGTCAGGTTACCAAGATGCTGTTATTTAAATTCCTTCTTTCTCACAGAAGCTCGGAACAGAAAGGTCCTTAGAGACCAGTGGTCCAGACCTTCAGAGATGCGTTCACCCTAATGGCTCTCCAGCCTCCCTGGGGTTGCCTCCAGGGCCAGAGACTTTGCTCAGAACTCGCTCCTGACCAGCCACTGCTCCCCCTGCTCCCTATCAACAGGCACACCGGACTCTTTCAAATACTCTTTATATTTTATGCTTATATGTTATAAAATTTTTATGCATTTGTTCTCTTCCTCTTCTGTATAGTTTAAGCAACCTGAGGGCAGGGGATGTGTTTTGCTTATTTTTGCGGACTGAGTGATGGAATGAATTACTTAATTATTCAAGAAAAGAAAAACCAACATATCCTAGGCCCTCTTATTTGAATACATGGAGTCGGCCATGGGAAAGGATTAAAACCTGAACTTCTTCCTGGACTTCACAGTGTCCTCTGGATATGCTGATTCCTACATTTTTCCTGAGATCGTTCCAGTTGAGGAAGAGATTCTCCATCCTCCCCTTTGGTTATATCTAAGGATCTATGCAGTGTAAGCCAAAAATAAAATTCTCAGCACTGCAACTGACTGAATGGACCCCCTGTTGGCTCAGGGGATAGGAAACAAACCTGAAAAACTAGTTCAGGCCATGATAGGAAGAGGGGCTTGGACGTGCCTAGTTATACTCTTCTCCCTCAGGCACAACTAACCAGCGTTAACATTAAAATAGAACTCATAAGACTGACAAAACAGACTCTGTTACAATAACATGCCAAATTCCAACCTAACTGTGGTATGGCATCACATGACAGATAGCAGGACATGAAGTATGTATATTACCCCCAAAATATATTTATTTGGCATATTTTGAAGAGGCCCTGCAAAGCTGTCTTTTGTGGAGGAAATTTGCATTCTGAAGAGAATCCCCTTCCTTTACTAGGTTATTTCTGGAGCGTCTGACGACGTTTAAGTACTGATAAGAGACATTTACCATCTATTGTCTCTGAAGCCTGCTACCTGGAGGCTTCATGTGTGTAATAAGAACCTTGGTGGGCTGGGCGTGGTGGCTCACACTTGTAATCCGAGCACTTTGGGAGGCCGAGGCGGGTGGATCACGAGGTCAGGAGTTCAATACCAACTTGGCCAAGATGGTGAAACCCCGTCTCTACTAAAAACACAAAAAAATTAGCTGGGCGTTGTGGTGGGTGCCTGCAATCCCAGTTATTCAGGAGACTGAGGCAGAGAATTGCTTGAACCCAAGAGGCAGAGGTTGCAGTGAGTCGAGATCACGCCACTGCACTCCAGCCTGGGCGACATAGTGAGACTCCGTCTCAAAAACAAACAAACAAACAACAACAACAAAAACCTTGGTGGCCAGGTGCAGTGACTCACTCTTGTAATCCTAGCACTTTGGGAGGTGGATCACTTGAGGTCAGGGGTTTGAGACCAGCTTGGCCAACATGGTGAAACCCTATCTCTACTAAAAATACAAAAATTAGCCACGCATGGTGGCACATGCCTGTAATTCCACCTACTTGGGAGGGCTGAGACAGGAGAATCACTTGAATCCGGGAGGCAGAGGTTGCAATGAACTGAGATCACACCACTGCACTCCAGCCTGAGCAACAGAGCGAGACTCTGTCTCAAAAAAAAAAAAAAGAAAAAAGAAAAAAAAAGAACCTTGGCTTGCACAATCTTTATCTTATCTTAACTAATGCATTTCTTTTTTTTAATTTTAATTTTCCATTTAAGTTCTGGGGTACATGTGTAGATGTGCAGGTTTGTCATATAGGTAAACATGTGCCATGGTGGTTTGCTGCACCTATCAACCCACCACCTAGGCATTAAGCCCAGCATGCATTAGCTATTTTTCCTAATACTCTCCCTCTCCCAACTCCACCCGACAGGCCCCAGTGTGTGTTGTTCCCCTCCCTGTGTTCATGTGTTCTCATTGTTCAGCTTCCACTTATAAGTGAGAACATTCAGTGTTTGGTTTTCTTTTCCTGCATTAGTTTGCCAAGGATAATGGCTTCGTTCTTTTTATGGCTGCATAGTATTCCATGGTGTATAAGTACCACATTGTCTTTATCCAATCTATCATTGATGGGCATTTGGATTGATTCCATGTCTTTGCAATTGCCAATAGTGCTGCAATGAACATATATGTGCATGTATCTTTATAGTAGACGCATTTATATTCCTTTGGAAATATACCCAATAATGGGATTGCTGGGTCAGATGGTATTTCTGGTTTTAGATCTTTGAAGAATTGCCACATTATCTTCCACAGTTGTTGAACTAATTTACATTCCCACCAACAGTGTAAAAGCATTCTTACTTCTCTGGAACCTTGCCAGTACCTGTAGTTTCTTGCCATTTTAATAATCACCATTCTGACTGGCATGAGATGGTATCTCATTTCTTTATTCTAACTTCAAACTCTTCAGGCAAAGTTTAACTCTTTCAACCAATTGCCAATTAGAAAATCTTTGAATTCTCTATGACCTGGGAGGCCTGCCAACTCCCCATCGTTGACATATCTCACCTTTCTGAGCCAAACAAATGTATAGTTTCCACATATTCATTTCTGTTTTTACCTGTAGCTTCTGTTTCCCTAAAATGTATAAAACCAAGCTATAACCCAACCACCTTGGGCATATGTTCTCACGACCTCCTGAGACTGTGTCATGGGCCATGGTCCTTAATCTTGGCAAAATAAACTTCTAAATTGATTGAGACCTGTCTCAGATACTTTTTGGTTTACAGTAGAAATGTGTATATCATTACATATATTCCACTCAGGTGAAATACAATTGGTATAAAAAGTAAAGATTTAGCTGAATTTCTATAACAAGGCCACTTTCTGCTGAAACAATAGAAGGAAAAACTCAACTTCAGTCCTTTTTGTGGGTTCTTACCCCTCACTCCTGTGTTGGTGTGATAGGGTGGGGGAGGCAGAGGAGGCATCTGATCCATACTAACGAATGAAACAAAACATAAGGCTTTATTGATGTCCACAGCAAAATTATCTTTAATGCTTTAAAGCCGGATCACACTAGGCCTAAGTTCACAGTTTGGACAAAACGGTTGAAGTGTGAGGATGTCATACACAATCAGTTGTTTTTTTCAGATACATCAGGGATTTAAAAATACACATCATTTACATTTTCATCTTGAGAAATTTTCTTCATCGCACACTCTAGAAAACTGAGAAATGAATGGAAAAGGAAAACTTAAAATTAGGAAAAAATGTATACTAGTACTGGTGGTTGTTATGAAGTCTGAATTATCTCCAGGTAACAAATACGGTTACAAAACAAGCAAATGTTACTTTTTATGTAGAAAGTAAACTTTATACAGCTACTAATTTAGTATAAAGGAATTGTCACTGAAAATCCCAGATTATATGAATCAAAATTGAAAGGGAAACAGAGGGTAGCAAGTAAAGATATTCTAAATTATATATTGCATTGGAAAAGTGGTTTTTGACTTTGATAATCACAGAAAAATAATTAAAGTAACATCTTTGGAAAACATAAAGGTTACCACCAACAAACCAAAAACAAATGTTTTGCCTTTCAAATCATTAGTGCAGAGAAAATAAAACACAACCTAATCCATATATCGAAAGAGAAACTAAAAATGCAGTATAAGAAATGACAAACAGAAAACCTAAAAAATGGGATATATGTATAGAATTATATATTTATACTAATCGTTATATATAAAATTCTGGCCAACCTTAATTGCATGGCTACTATGGGTCAAGCTACTGCTAGATGCTTTGCTCCCATTACTTTTTTTACTTACTCTTTATGGCAACCATAGTAATAGTATATTATTGTTTCAAATATACAAATGAATCAACAGTGAATAAAGCAGTTTCCTGAGGTCACATAGATGTAAAAGGAAGGTTCAGGATCTAAACCCTGACCTCTCTGACTCACAAACTTATTCTTGGTTATTGCACTGTCCCACCTGCACACAACAGAGTGAGAGGCAAGATACCAAATCTATCCATTGTGTACTCCCCAATTTAAAGTCAAAGACCTAAATTGTATCATAGTACAAAATATAACATGTTGCTTATAAAATAAATGCCTTAAAGATGGCATGAGAAATACATACACACCGTCTGTGTGTGTGTGTGTATGTGTCTGTGTGTGTGTGTGTGTCTGTGTATTGGGTAAATATAAAAGAACAGAACCAAGAGTGTCAATATAAATTTCAAACAAGATGTAGGATTAAATGACATTAACACGATTGGAAAAATTTCATATTGATCAATGACATAATCCACGAAGAAATTACCTTTATACACTGAAAATTTCATGACAAACTATAAAAGTCAAATTTGGGAGTTCAAGACCAGCCTGACCAACATGGAGAAACCCCGTCTCTAATGAAAATACAAAATTAGCCGGGTGTGGTGGTGCGTGCCTGTAATCCCGCTACTCAGGAGGCTGAGGCAGGAGAATTGCTTGAACCTGGGAGGCAGAGGTTGCAGTGAGCCAAGATCGTGCCATTGCACTCCAGCCTAGGCAACAAGAGCGAAACTCTGTCTCAAAAAAAAAAAAAAAAAAAGATCAAAATCGCTAAAATGACTAGAAATACAATATGAGAAAAAATATAAAAAAAAGTGAACACAAAGGTATTATGAGACACTCTAACATAAATATCAGTTTTTGATAGATTATATAGATCATGAGTTCTCATCACTTAGCTCTCATTTGTAAGTGAGAACATGCAGTATTTGGTTTTCTGTTCCTGTGTTAGTTTGCTAAGGAGAATAGCCTCCAGCTTCATCCATGTTCCCGCAAAAGACATGTTCTTGAGGAAGGAGGGTGGGAGGAGGGAGAGGAGCAGAAAAAATAATGAATGGGTACCAGGTTTAGTACCTGTGTGACAAAGTAATCTGTACAAAAAGCCCCCATGACGCGAGTTTGCCTATATAACAAACTTGTACCTGTATCCCTGAACCTAAAAGTTAAAATAAAATGTAAGTGAAAAAACAATAATATAGATCAAAAATAAAGTCAGGGAAACTGTAAACAACAATATTAGTTATATTAACACATATGCATAAATATATAAAATGTATATGCACGTATATTTATGTATCTAATATAATTCCCCTTCCTTCGTGGAAGGAGGCTGGGGCTATCTGAAAAACAGGCTCCATAGCCTCTTTCCACTTGCCCATAGAATGCTCTCAAATACTATTAATATACTGCATTAGAAAGAACATCTTAATAAATTTATAAAAGCTAATATTTAGACAACATTCTTGTACTAACATATAGGTGACCTACCAATTAAAAATGACATCAAAATTAAAAATGTATAAAACAATAACTAGCAATTAAAAAACTCATGCAAAACATGAATGTAAGAGGAAATCAAAATTGCAGTGAACATTTATTAGAAAATATTGCATTCCTACACTACTACAAAACATGAAATTACTAAATGTATGCAATGTAGCCAAGCCTCACCTAGAAGCAAATTCATAATCTTAAATGTTTTCCTTATTGATAAAAGAGAATAAAAATAATGGAACCAAGCATTCACCTTAATTATTTGGAAAAAGAAACAGAAAAAAAACAGGAGGAAATATATAATAGCAAATACAGAAATCCAAGAACAAGGAAACCAAAATACAAGTCCAATAAAGTCAATGATTAAACCTAGGATTTAATCTTTAGATTAAAACAAATCTAACACATACAATTTGAAAAAAATCTTTTAAAATGTTGGTGCCCAACTATCCTAATTATTATTCTCGTACTCTCAACTCCTGTAAGTTCTCAGTGTCTCTCCTTCAGTATAGTTCAAGGAACTCTGGTCTTCCCACTTTGATCCAATTCACCAGAGCATTTCAAGCTGGCCCCATGGTTTGACTACCAGAAGGCCTCCAAGGGAAATAGGCCGCCAAGGAAATGAGCTTCAGTAAAAGCTTTTACCGAAAAGCTTTTACCATGAGCTCCATCTTCATGGTAGGGCTGGTCTCAGACAAGAGATATGCACCATCAAGTCTTTCCCCAAGACCAACGTCTGGGTGAATGTAGCCCAATAACAGGGGAGAGGGCTTTCCCTTGGTACAGAAGAGTATACTCTGTATGTTACTGTCCTGATGTGCTCTATACAAAATGGGTGCTCAATTTTTGAAGATCGAGTCTTAGCAGAAAGTTGCTTATTTTTGCCTACATCATACTGTCTCAACAGATTTGGCTTCTTCTATCCTTGTGTCATCACTGAAGCACAGAAGCATGGGTGTGAAGCAGGAAACTTAAAGACAACAGTAGAAACCAGAAAGCAGAAAAAAGGAACAAGAAAGAAGGCTCCCTGCAAACCCCAACCCTTTGAATATGTCCAAATTCATCAAATTGTACAGTAGCAGGTACAGTTTTTTTTTTTTTACCAACCCTACCTTAATAAAGCTGTTTAGAGAAAAAAAAAAAAAAAAGACTATGGAATATATCCAAAATACTAGGATATTTCAGAAATGAAAGCTGATTAAACATAATGATTGGTCTATTAAAACAAAAAGACCATCCCTTCTGTCCCAAGTAATCAAATAACTCAGAATAGTGAATATACTGTTAGCCCTCTCTGTTGCTCATGCATTGTGCCGAAGACTTCAACTCACTGTTTCTTTAAGCAATAGTATGAAAAAAAATCACACTATTTTTTTAAAAGCTCTATTTTGATTCCTTTTTAAATTATTTACTTTTTTAAAATTTTACTTTTTGAGCCAGTCTTCCTCTATTGCCCATGCTGGAGTGCAGTGGTGCAATCACAGCTCACTGCAGCCTGAGCTTCTGGGCTTAGGCCATCCTCCCACTTCAGCTTCCCGAGATGCTGGGACTACAGGCCTATGCCATTATGCCCAGCTAATTTAAAAAAAAATTTTTTTTTTGTAGAGACGAGGTCTTATTTTGTTGTCCAGGCTGGTCTCAAACTCCTGCGCTCAAGCCGTCCTCCCACCTCAGCCTCCCAAAGTGCTGGGATTATAGGTGTGAGCCTCTGCACCTGGCCCTTTTCTACTTTTGAAGAAACAGAGGCTTAGAGAGGTTGTAAGAACCTTTCTAAATTCATCCAATCAATGACCAAAGGAGAATGGAAACCCAGGCAGCTAGTGTCCAGCATTCAGCATCTGCGCTCTCTCTTACCCCTGGTCTGTATCATGTTTCCAAAGAAAGCAACTTCTACCCTTACAGGATCACTCTTGAGAACTCTGACCTTCCTTCCACTCCAGTTAACTTCTCTGCATGGGAGGGGGAGATTTATTTGATTGATGAGACAGAGAAGAATCATCATCCACTGATCCATGTTCCTGCTTGACTGCAGTGAACAAAGTTAAAAGTCGGAATACATAGGGCCTCACTCTCCACACTGCCCCCAACCCCAAGAGCCTCTCCATCCCTGGACAAGGAGAAGGCACAGTTTCCCTCGTGTCTAAGTAAGCATCAGCTCTGCAAATGCAACTCAGCCTTGGGTTCCAACGTTTCAACTTAAGAGGAAATATAAGGTTGCCACCTACTTTGGCTTCAGATTTTAATGTGCTCTCCAGGTCAATTTCCCAAGTAATTAAGCTGATGATCTCTAGTGAATTCTTGGGTCTAGATATCAATTAGTTCAGAGCTTTGAAAAGCAAGGATGTGAGTATTAGCCTGAAACTCATCCGTTCATACACCACAGTGGGCTTCCGCCCATGCGCCTGGCTCTAAGAAACTAAATCTTGAGCCTCTTACATGACGCTTTAACATGCTGTGAACATATGCCTAGATAAATGTCGGGGAACCCACTAAATAAAGCACTGCTCTATCAATGCACAGGACAGCTACATTCCAAAGACTTCCTCTCTGAAGATTTCTGTAGGATCAAGCAGAGGATAACTCAAGTAAAGGGGAAATGCTTTCCTTAACTTATTCCTATGTACATAAGGTTCCATGTCAGCTCATTAGGGCAGTGCCGCATAACTCTCTCCTCCCTTTGGGGCAGATGAGCTCCAAACATCTGTCCAGCCAGGCAGAGTTCCTGGAATTATGGGCAAAATATCCAGGTCGCATATGAGACAAATTCCCTAGCAGAGGAATAAGGCAAACTTTGTCTTAGGATGCTTTCTTATAAACACAGGAAGTATCATAAAATAATAATTTCAACCCATTTTTACTCAAAGAGATGGGTGAATTGATGAATTAAATCATTAAATTAGGTTTTGACATTTTCTTAACAAGAAACAGATCACTGCAATTAGAAGAGTTTGCAGAGTAATTATTTCACATTGCTAGTTCAGACTGCTTTCACAGAGAGATGGGCGTTTCCCTTAACATGTGGCCAAGACATAGGACAAAATGGGTATATTTCGGATAGAAACACGGAAACATGAAGAGGTATATGCTTTGTATACAGTGGCTAAATTGTCTGGTCAGCTGTTTCTAACAGCAGGGGTGCAAATAGGTCTTGACAACTTCACGTTCTGTTTCAGATTTATGATCCATTAAAAATATTTAGAGTTTTAAAGCCCCAGGGCCATGATTGTGCCACAGGCTGTTATTCCGAGGCAGCACATTGGAACTCGTTTACTGTGTGTGATTTTTATTTTCTAAAGATTTCTCTTCTCTTCTTTCTTCTGTTGTCTCCCTCCTTCCCTCTCTTTCATTTTCTCTTTTCTTTTTTGAACGAGGAATTTTGCTCTTTGTCAGAAGGTGATAAAGAAGGCCCTTGAATTCCTGTTCACATCCAAATTGTATTGGGATGTAGATCTCAGCTCCATCTGGGAGTAGTTCTCCAGTAATGAGAAAATTCATACCAGGTTCTATTCTCAGCCTGAGAGTCCCCTTCCAGCCCCTTGGAAACATCACAGTGGAGAGAGGCCCCCTTAGTGGCACACTCAGCCTCTCATTTCTCCAGAGGGGTTATTTTTGCATATTTCTGGCAGCCTGGCCTCTGACCTATAGCCTGATGTAATAGGGTTCAAGTTAAGTAAAGTCAACAGTTGCCTGGCCTAGTGTTATGTTTACCCTTGGTCCTTCTGCAAGCAGAAAACTTGCTTCTCTAGTAATTCTCAACAGGTTAAACCTCTCTTTGGATCTGCTTCTTCTCTGATTTCTGAATTGGTGAGAATGAGCTACATTAATGAGAAAACTAGGGAAGGATTGAGATGATAAAGAGAAATTAGGAAATACACTGCAAAAAACCTGGCGGAATTAAAGAACTATGGATGAAGAGCCACGGATGTTCACAGAGGCTTCAGGTTCTGAATATGGACGAATACGATGCCGAGATGTGTCAGTTTCAGACACCACTGCACTGAGAAAGGCTAGAGAATGCTAACATCTCATCTTTGGAAAGGATCTTAGAAAGAATTTAACCTGGCAGTTTGGGAATGTTTTTAGCAACTTGATCTTTTCTTTGAGTCTAACTCAGATTTCCAGTTTATAAAACAGATACAATCAATGCTGCCCTAGATAATACCCCCAAAAGGAGGCTGAGGGCCTATATCACCTCTGCCCTCCTTCTCTCACCACACAGCCTCTGAGATGCCTCCTTGAAGCCCCTGTCTAATCAGCATGGAGCAGAGCCTGAAAACCACTGCGAGCACAGCATGTGCCCAGACAGGAGTCACCTCTGCAGGATCCCTGACTCAGCCCCACTCATGAGAATTCCCAGCAGCTTCCCAGCAGCTGGAGCTGCCCTGACTTTCACCATCAGAGTGGCTCTTCGCTACCAGAGCCTCTGAAACAAACCTACCCCTCTGTCCATGTGACAACCTTCAAATATAGGACCACAGCCAGTATGTCTCCTTGTGGTCTCCACACCCCACTGTTTGCATTTGATTATTTGCTCCTTGAAGTCAGGAGTTGTGCCTGTTTTATCTTCACGGTCCCAGTGCCTAATCCAATAGTGAGTAGTAAGTGCTTAATAAATGTTTGTCCTAGATAAAGTGGTGATAGTTACAAGATGACACCTGGATGATTAATAATAAAGTAATTATAAAGACTCCAATTATTAAACTAGGCATTGGGTTCAACACTTTATATACAAAATGTATTTCAATTTTTTGGAAACACTTAATAAGCATTATTAACGCTGTTTAATAGAAGAGGAACTGAGGCTTAGTGTTAACTGCCATAGCAGGGCCACACAGCTAGCAAGCAAGAGGAGGAAGCAGGACTTGAGTCCAAGCTTATCTCAGCTTTTAACCACAATGATAGAATCTAGTGGTTGAGGCCAGTGTTGACAGATGTTCAGTAGAGACAAGGGCTGGGGAGGGAAGGATAGGAAGGAGACACTGTGTAAGCAAGTGGAGGAATCCAGAGTTGCTACTTGGGAAATTGTCCTAATAGATGCACTTCTACCATCACCACCACCCTGAGCTCCATTTCTCTTCTTTCCTCCCTTTTCTCTGTCAATTCTCATCTTGACCCAGATTTTTTTTCTTCCAACAGTCAATGGGTGGATACTGTCTGAATTCTTGAAGGGTTTCTGCTACTAGAACATGACCACCCAGAGCTGTCTGCTCTCCAAAGGCTTAGCACAGCAGCAGCAAAGGAGGCGGGAGGCAGGCTGGAGGACATGACATCGCAGATGTATGATACATGTATAAGACAGCCTCTGGCACATGGCAGGTCATCAAATGATTCAGTGTTCTCCCTTCCTTTCAAAATTTCTTCTTGCCAGTTTCCCACAGTCTTTCGTAATTTCCTTCTCTAGAGGCTCTAGTTTTGTCTAGGACTGATTTGACATTCCTGACCATCTGTGGAAAATGATGCCTCCCAGAAGACACCATTCTTTAAGACCTTCCTATCCCAATCAGGACAATAAGCTCTCTCTTAAGGTCAACTCCCACCTTCACCCTGCACTTGTACCTTTCCTCATCATCACTGATGCTCCTTCCTTCTCCATTGAGCCCAATGTTAGGATGTGAGGCTTTTGAGCCTCCTTGTTTCATTATTAATGGAACTTGAGATTTTGTTTCTTGCTTTGGAAGCTACATTGCAAATAAAGGTAGGGGCAGGAAGTGAGATCTGATTTCCTGTCTGGTGCCAAGGCTATGGTTAGATCTTTGAGGCCAATTTCTAAGTGACTTTGGGTTAGAGTCAGAATACATGTTTGAGGTAAATAGAGAAGACAGCTATCTCTCAAATGGAGGAATCTCAGAGACTAGTGTCTTAGAGAGAGGTTTATTGGCTAAATAATAATTCCTTACATATGTTCAGCATTTCACAGCTCACCAAGTACTTCCTTGAGTATTATCCCATTTGATTCTTGAAACAATGCCCTAAGGTAGCTGGGAAAATACCATTGTTCCCATTTTATACACACTCTGCACTCCTCAGTAAGGACAGCAGAACTTATGGGACTTATTCACAGTCATTCAACACTTTAGTGTAAGAACCAGGACTGAAACCGAAGTTTTCTGACTTGTGAAGATCATATGAATAAGGCAGGTATGTAACCACCTGAGAAAATGTCTTCTGCCTTTGTGTATTTAGAGAGTGTCAGTCTCTGTCCTCATTTCCTTTCTGAATCCTGGATCTGTGTCCTTTTTTTCATTCACCATGCTGGAAAAATAGATAAAAGGAAGTGATTTGGAGAGAAGGAAGAGAAGAACACGGTTCTTGATCTCCAGGGACTGGTTCTAAGACATGCTTCTGAGGCTGAGGTTGATGCCATTGTGAAACCCAGTATGAAGCATAACCTCGTTAGGTCTAACGAGCAGAGAGTGGGAGAACAGTGTCTCTCTTCACTTCTGTTTCCTTTCCTCCCTCCTTTCCCACCCAGCTTTTGTGGTTTGTTAATTATTTGAGGCAAGGGTATTGGAGGTGCCTAGGCTCTGTCTTCTGACTCAGTCTCATCCCTCCCTGTCCCATAAACATGTCTCAGAAGCCTTGTTGATCTGAGAATATGAGGCAAACCAACCACCTCGCCCTTTCTAGGCTTGTACATGGGTTTCTGAACTGTCCCCCAACAAACCCTCCCTATGATCCCACCCACCCAGCCACTATTGCCAGCCCAACTTACTGGAAATCTCTGTTCCTCTAAAGCAGACATTGGCTTTGTTCCCAGAGCCAGGCAAAATGGAAATGCTTTCTAAGAAAAACACAAACAAGAGAATTACATCCTGATCTGACCAGTTGGAAATTTCTTCACAGTATAATTTTATTTATTCTTCATCAAGGATGCTTTATCCCTCTTTCTGCAAAGACTGGTCTGCTAGGTCAACAAAGTAACTGATACTTATTTTTTTCCCTAGTTACTAAAAAAAATCCAACCCATATAAATTGCTGTCAATTCTGGTGACTTATAGTATAGTTAGAGCTCTGGTATCAAAAATAAATTGATATGATGGTCCTGAAAGAGCAATAGGATCCCCCTTCTTGAAAGATATTTAAAGATTTGAGAAACTCTGAAGGGCCTCTGGACTACGGCCCTCACTCCCCTACTTCACCTACAGCTCAGATTATGTTTTTTAGTAGTATGATTATTGGATTCCACTCACTGCCACCATCTTTGGATAATGCCATCCAAGAGCATGACTATTCTCCAATGTCTAAGTTCTCCAAAAACCTCTTTGTTTTCCCTTGCCCACTGCAGTCCAGTAAATGTTACATTATGTTAGAAGTGACCTAATTTGACCTTCAAATCATCTTTAAAATTGGCTTTCCCACAGTAAAAGAATTTCAGGCCACAGACTGTAACCATTGTGTTTATCTCACACAATATTGTTTTGAAGGCTTCTGTCAACGTAACTCAAGTTTGAAGCACTAAGCTGGCACTTGATATATGCTGCTGAACAGTCTATCTACAGGATATACTATTTATTATTTTAGTAGCAATGGGAAGTATATGCCAAGCCTTGTTTTAGATGCTGCAAATGCCATGTGCCTATGAACAGTCCAGTTTTAGACTCTAAAGAAGCTCTTATTACATATTCATATTCCAGTTCATAGATATTTCTCCTAGACTTTGCTTTTCAGATTATTTAATTGTTATACTATTACTCAACTTTGTATCCGTTTTTGCTTCATCTCTTTCCTTTGTCCTAATCCTTTGGAAGGAATAGCAACAGCAATGGTGAGGAGAAAGAGCCCAAGAAGGGTAGACTTGAATTCTGCTCTTCATTCATTCATTCTGTGATCACCGACTTACCCCTTTACTTCTCTTATCTCAGTGAATTTACATGTAATATTAGGAGACTAGAAATGCAAGGGACCCCAGGAGTAAAATAATTACTTGTCGAAAATAAATGGTCAAAGATGACTATTGTCCAGGTGTTAGAGATGGAAAGGTAAATCAGATTTGATCCCTGACCCTAAGGGGCCAAACAGTCTAGCAGGAAAACAATCTTTGAGCCTAGAGCTTTTTCCTTGTACCCAGCACATGCCTTAAACTTCGTGAGTGCTGGAGAACCAGATGTTAATTTGGGCTTGGAATTTTGAGCTAGTTCTTTTACCATAATTGCTATTTCCAAGTGGAGCTGATCATCTTTCTACTTTCTATTTCTAGGGGAGAAAGATATATTCTGGTATAGATCCTAGGTGTTCCCAACTGGCCTATAAATTGACTTCGTGATACAACAGAACAGTCATCAATTAAAATATCCTCTTCTGTTACTCACAAATTCTATACTTTTGGATAAGTTATGTCCCCTTTTGTGCCTCATTTTATCCCACTGATAATAAGAGGTTTGAATTAGATGAGTTCTGGGGTCCCTCCTACTTGAACATTCTTTGAGTTGAAGATCACGGCCACATCACTCAGCCCTGCTACCGGTGCCCAGGCTCTGGCCTTAGGCGTATGTGTCTAAGCTATTTGGTTGTCTCTTTTTCTGCCCCTTTCTCCCTTCAATCCATCCCTAGTATCTGTACACCAGATCCACTGCCTTGGGCCTACCAGATATATTAGGTTGGTGCAAAAGTAATTGTGGTTTTTGTCATTAAAAGTAACCGCAAAAACCACAATTACTTTTGCATCAACCTAATACTTCTGCTTCTCGGTTTCTCAGTTCCTTTTTTCCGTCTACTGCTTTTCTTCTTGAAATTGGAATCGTTCTCTCCCTGGATTTTACCCAATCCCCCTGAATCGGCAGAGGACTCTCAGCTTCTCTCCTCAGCTTGAACTACATCTCGCTCCTGTGAACTTGTTTTCTTCAAGGCTTTGTAGCCTCTATTTTATAAGCAACACCTATGGACTTCTGAAAAAACTACTTGAGAATGCTATTTTTTATGTTTTACACTCAGCTCCCTATTACCATGTCTTTGTATTTTGACCATTTCTATTACTGTTCAAGGTTACATAACCTCATTATATGCTACAGACTGAATGTGTTTTTGAAATAAGAGGCAGGGGAAAACTGTCATTAGAGGTAGTAAAATATAAAGCTTTTTTCTGTCTTTCACAATCTCCCTTGACTTGTCATGGTCATGTTTTTTTTCAATTTGCTATTTAATGTTCTAAATAAAGAAAAATTGAAATGGTAAATTACTAGCATAGATTTACCATTCATCTTGATATTGTGCAATGACACTTTTAAATGCAAAAATAAGAGTATTTCACTCCTATGAGAGATTACTGAAATCGCACAATTTATACTTCATAGCTTGTACATGCATATATATTTTGCTCTTTTCAGAACACTGAAAGCACTGCACCAAACCAATTCAAGTATTTGTACTTTTCTTCTTAATAATATGTGCATTCTAACAACACTCTCTACCTTTGACTTACTGATGAGTAAGAGAGGACTGAAAAGAAAAGGCACTATGGTTTGCCCTATCTTTCTCTTTCCTTCTATGGTATCATTTTCAGTGCAAGTGGTTGACTAATAGAAGAAGTAACATGAGTAATGAAGGATATGACAGAGTCCCTTGCTAATTCTTGTTTCTTAGAATGTCCTTGCCCTCTTTCTGGCTTGAATGAAAAATGTGGCCTCCTAGGATTGTCAGTGGTGTGGTCCCCACGTCCTTAGTCATAGACATAACATACTTACATTGTACTTGATTTGAGTCCCCTCTGAGCTCCCATGCATTGTAGATTCATCAGAAACCTGTGCTCATGGAATTTTATGAACACTATACGCAAATGGACAGCAAGAAATGGCAGTAAACACTTTTATTGTAGCTATCTCCTCTGCTCCTGCACATGCTCCATGGTACCGCTGGACTTCACTTACAAAACACAAATACAAAGACAAAATTACTAAGAATTATCAAGAATTTTAATTTCAAGATGGCAACAGAGTATTAAACCAAAGGTGAAGTCGTTCTGAGTGTGGGGTTTGTAAGACAGCACTGGTGGCACTCCCAGGAACTCGTCTTGGCCAGGTCGCACCCTTGAGTCCATTGGAACCTGAATCTCACCCTACTCTGCTATGCTGTAATGACTCGAGCTGAATTCAAGGAGTTACAGTTCAAGACTCTCCAGACTCTAGTGGCCAGGCCATCCCACTTGTGGTGAGTAGCTTTAAATAAAATATGGTCACAAATTATTTAATATATTTTCCTTCAAGAGATGGAGCTTAATTCTTTTCAAGTGTGGACTATTTTTAGTGACTTACTTCTAAAAAATATTATAGGGCAAAAGTGATGAAGTATGACTTCCAAAACTTGATCTTGGAAGATACTGCATCTTCTATCTTCCTGTCTTTCCTAGATCACTTGCCCTGAGGGAGGACGTCTGCCATATCATGAGGATGCACAACCATCCCATGGAGGGTGCTAGATGCAGAGCAGCTGAGGCCTCCTGCTAGTGGTCAGTGAGGAACTAAGGCTTCTTGCCAATGGCCATGTGAGTGAGTCATCTTGCAAAACAGATCCCCTAACCCCAGTTAAGCCCTTCAGGCAACTGCAACTTGGTCAAGTCTTAACTGCAACCTCACGAGAGATTCAGAGCCATAGCTACCAGCTAAGCTGCTCTTGAATTCCTGACTCAGAAACTTTGAGATCATGAATCTTTGTTGTTTCAGGCCTCCAACCTTAGGGGTAATTGGTTATGCAGCAATAGATAACTAATATACCACTATTTATAAGCTTGGTACAACCCAAACACCAAAGCATATCCAAGAGTTTTCTTGGCCATGTTAGGCAGTCTCAGAAGTCCTCAAAATGAAAAGCAGACAAGCCTCTATTCCTAGAATGCACATTAGGCAGATATAATATTTAGCTTTTCCAGAATGCTTTATTTTTTAGGCACTATACAGTAAAACCAGGGCTTATTTCCTTGCCTTGATAACTGGTGATATAGGTCCCTGTGCCACAATTCTGCCAGACTCAGACATCACTTGTCATTTGGAGGAGAAATTTTGAATCACATTCTCCACCGTTCCTTGCAGGCCCCCAGCGGTAGTAACCCACTGCTAAGCACAGTGAAATTCAGCTCAATTAGACAGCCTTGCTCATGCTTTCCTCCATCTTTACTTCACTCCCCTTTCTTTTCCCACTAACTTCCTGGGAATCACCCCTTGAGGACCTTGGTGAGAGCAGTGGACCAAACCAAGACAGTTGTTTAGTCTGGTGTTTTGGGGTGGGGAGTGCTTTACAAGTCAATGAGATTACTATCCCCTAAAAAGGGAGGAAGCACAGATGTCTCTCCCAACTCTTGCTTCTCTTACTTGGCAGTCTGACCTATCAGGAAGGCTAAGTGGCCTAAACTAGTTCAGGCCCTAAGACAAAAATTTTTTTTTCTTGTTGTCCATGACATTAGGAGAATGCATCACTTAGGAGAATGCGTCAGGCTGGCCTTTTCTTACAATACCAATGCTAAGTCTCCACCCTGAGTTTGGAAGTTAATTAGAAGGAAAAGCAGAGGCGTATGAAGGAACTAGCAACATAGAGGTGCCTAAAATGGGGCCAGGGATGAACTGTAACTCCACAAAGGCTGGCATTAAAAAGTACAGCCCCACATGGAAGCCTAGCCCCATTGTCCTTAGCAGGTGGTCTGGGCTGCTAGTTTGGCCGGTCAGGGATGGCTTGTGCCCCTAGGCAAGAGGCAAATGGTATTGTGGTTAAGGATGAAATTGGATTATAAGTAAAGGAGATTTATTTAGGAAACAGCTGGAACTGACAGGGCAGGTTATTGGGGCTGGCTTTAGCAGCTTTGGGGCCCAGCAATATTGAAGCAGCTCTTTTATCTGTTGATTTTAGCAGTCTTGACAGTGACCGTTGAGTTTATCAAGAATGGAGTCATCTAGGGAAGAGGCACTTAAGAAAGCAGGCATCTGATATTGATGGGAATGGAGGTCAACGGGGTGTTTTTTGTCTACCTGAGAGTACTGAGGAAGCTACCTGAGAGTACCTGAGAGAGAAGGAAGTACTCCCTTCTCTGGAGTCTTCTGGTTGTATGCAGAGAGGGTGTCACTGTTAACCGAGCCAGCAAAGGCTCATCCCCAGACAGGCTATTTCTCAAGCATGACTACAGGCCTCGAGGCTTGAAGCTCCTGCAGGTCTCTATAGTGTGACATTTTTGATGGTGAGGCACTGGCCCAAGTTTTCTCCTCCATCCTGCCCTGAGGCAGGGGCTGAAGAACTGTCAGGTATTTTAGGGCATAGGGAGGAACCTTTCATGTCGTGCCCATGTCATTCCAGAGAGGTAGAACTTTCTCCCAACATATTGGAAAGGGAAATTCTGACCCTCCATCTGTTTTGGTACGTGTGGGAGCCTGAAACTGGGAAGACTGTATTTCCTGGTTGCTTAGTGCTAAGGCACTGGAGATCACTGACTGCTCAGCCATGGCACAACTGCTTGTCTCTTTTGCTCCCTAGCCCCACCCCACCCTGTGATCAGGTACAGGGGTGATGTGCTTGAGCTTCACGTAGTATCTCCCAGGTCACTAAGATGGGGAACTTGCACTTGCCATTTCCCATGTCTTCGCCTCTAGCTGACCCTTCTGTGCAGATTAGCTACATTTAACAAGAAAGGAGTAGGAAGCCCCCACTCTGGATATGCGCCTTTGTTCTCCAATCTAACCATTTCTAGAAATGGATGCTGAGAAGTGAAATTTGAGGCTATTGTATAAATACAAACATACGTAACATACTGAATGTATATTCATATACATATATAATTTTTTCTGATCAATTTGAAAGTTGCCGACAGGATGCTACTTTATTGCTAAACACTATAATACTAGAGTACATATTTATTACAAAAGAAGCACATTCTTTTACATAACCACAAGATAATTATCAAAATCAGGAAAGTAATATTCATGCATCATCGCTATATTCAAATCATCAGGGCTTATTTGTATTTTTCCAAATGTACTAATAATATTTTAATGGCAACAGAAAATTCTGCTTTGCTTTCAGTTGCTGTCCCCGTTTAGGCTGCTTTAATTTAGTACAGTCCCTCAGTCTTTTTTGTCTATCATGACGTTGACAACTGTGAAGAATGCAAGCCCTGGTTATTTGATAGATGGTCACCCAAGTTGGGTTTGTTTGATGTTTCCTCTTGATTAGATTTAGGTTATGAAATTTTGGCAAGAATATCACAGAAGTGGTATGTTCTTCTCAGTGCATGATATCAGGGGACATACGGTATCTTATTTGTCTCATTTCTGAGGATGAGAATTTTGATCACTTGATTAAGGTGGTGTCTACTGAGTTTCTTAAATGATAAAATTACTAGTTAGTTAGCTTCTAATTAATGAGAATCTCATGGAAGGGTACCTTAAGATTACCTCAGTATCTTCTTACTCCTTAAACTTCAAGCTGCTAGTTTTAGCATCCATTGAAGATTTTTGCCTGAATCAATTGTTATAATGGTTACCAAAGATTGACATTTAAATTGACCCCTAGAATTGTTTCTATGATTATTGGTTGGCTTTCTACCGTACGAAAGAACATTTTCTTATCACCTGTTTTGTTATTTATTCACTCATTTATCCATTTATATCATGGATTTTATTTTTTCTGTGAATTGTATTTCTTTTTCTGTGAATTGTATTTCTTTACTATGCTTATTTACTTTGATTAGCAAATTGTCCAGGTTTTTTCAGTCTAAGCCCTTTCAAGCTGGTTCCTGTGTCCGTTTGACATATCTACATCATTCTTTTAACACATTCTCACTCTTCTGGCACAACATCATATTCTTAACTCATCTTACATTTTTCCAGAATCAGCCATTTCTCAAAAGGGCTTGATTCCTTTTAGTGGCAAATGGCATTTTCACTGATTACTACAAGGTGCCATTGTTTCTAGGGCCTGTCAACAGAGATAGACAGTGGATGTATATACACACATACACTCATATATACAAATTTATGTGTGTATGTATGTAATATCCATGTCTATATCCACAGGTGTACCTCAAAGATATTGTGCAATAAAGCAAATATTACTATAAAGCAAGTCACATAAATTTTTTGGTTTCCTAATGCATATAAAAATTGTTTACACTATACTATAGTCTCGTGAGTGTGTGATAGCATTATGTCTTAAAAATTTGTATATACCTTAATTAAACCGTACTTTATTGCTAAAAAATCTTAACAGGCCAGGCGCGGTGGCTCAAGCCTGTAATCCCAGCACTTTGGGAGGCCGAGACGGGCGGATCACAAGGTCAGGAGATCGAGACCATCCTGGCTAACCTGGTGAAACCCCGTCTCTACTAAAAAATACAAAAAACTAGCCGGGCGAGGTGGCGGGTGCCTGTAGTCCCAGCTACTCGGGAGGCTGAGGCAGGAGAATGGCGTAAACCTGGGAGGCGCAGCTTGCAGTGAGCTGAGATCCGGCCACTGCACTCCAGCCTAGGCGACAGAGCGAGACTCCGTCTCAAAAAAAAAAAAAAAATTCTTAACAATCATCTGAGCCTTCAGATGCAAAAAGAGTTGCAATCTTTTTGCTCATGGGGATTCTTGCCTCAGTGTTGATGGCCGTTTACTGATAAGGGCGATTGTTGCAAGAATAGGGTGTCTGTGGCAATTTCTTCAAATAAGGTAACAGTGGAGCATGCCACACTGACTGACTCTTCCTTTCACAGAAGATTTCTCTGTAGCACACAATGCTGTTTGATAGCATTTTACCCACAAAAGAACTTCTTTTGAAATTGGAGTCACTCCTCTCAAACCCTGACACTGCTTTATCGACTAAGATTATGTAATATTCTAAATTCTTTGTTTGATTTCAACAATGTTCACAGCATCTCATCAGGAGTAGATGTCATGTCAATAAACCACTTTATTTGTTTATCCATAAGAAGCAACTCCTCACCCATTCAAGCTTGATCCATTCAAGTTTGAGATTGCAACAGTTCACATCTTCAGGTTCCACATCTAACTCTAGTTCTCTTGCTGTTTCCACCAAATCTTCAATTACTTCCTCCACTGAAGTCTTAAACTCCTCCTCAAAGTCATCCATGAGGGTTTGGAATCAGCTTCTTCTAAACTCCTGTTAAGGTTGCTATTTTGACCTTTTCCCATGAACCACAAATGTTGTTAATGGCATCTAGAATGGCGACTTTTTGCCAGAAGGTTTTTTATTTACTTTGCCCAGATTCATCACAGGAATCACTATCTGTGACTCAGCTATCTCCTTACAAAATTATTTCTTAAATAATAAAACTTGAAATTTAAAATGACTCCTTAATCCTTGGGCTACAGAATGCATGTTGTGTTAGCAGGTATGAAAACAGCATTAATCTTTTCGTACATCTCCATCAGAGCTCTTGGATGACCAGGTACATTGTCAATGTGCACTAATATTTTGAAAGGAATCTTTTTTTCTGAGCAGGAAGTCCCAACAGTGGGCTTAAAATATACAGTAAATCATGCTATAAACAGACTTGTCATCCAGGTGGTGGTGTTACATTTACAGAGCACAGGCAGAGCAGATTGACATAATTTTTAAGGGACCTAGAATTTTCAGAATGGTCAATGAGCATTGGCTTCAACTTTAAGTCACCAGATGCATTAGCCCCTAACAAGAGAGTCTTTTCTTTTTCTGAGATGGAGTCTTGCTCTGTCGCTGAGGCTGGAGTGCAGTGGCATGATCTCGGCTCACTGCAACCTCCGCCTCCTGGGTTCAGGCAATTCTCTGCCTCAGCCTCCCAAGTAGCTGGGATTACAGGTGCCTGCCACCATGCCTGGCTAATTTTTATATTTTTAGTAGAGATGGGGTTTCACCATCTTGGTCAGGCTGGTCTTGAACTCCTGACCTCGTGATCCACCCACCAAGGTGCTGGGATTATAGGCATGAGCCACCATGCCCAACCAACTTTTGAAGCTTTGAAACATTTACTTCTCTCTGGCTATAAAAGCCTTAGATGGATGGCATCTTCTCATATAAGACTGTTTTGTCTACCCTGAAAATCTGCTGTTTAGTGTAGCCACCTTCATCAATGATCTTAGCTAGATTTTCTTAAAATAAGACAGGAATGAAGATCTTCCAGATAACTGGGTGTAGCTTCTCTGTCAGCACTTGCTGCTTCACCTTGCACTTTTATGTTATGAAGATGTTCTTTCTTAAATCTCAGGAACCAACCTCTGCTAGCTTCTTCCATAGCTTCTTCACTTCTCTCAGCCCTCATAGAATAGAAGAGAGTTAGGGCCTTGCTCTGCATTAGGCTTTAACTTCATGAAATGCTGTGGCTGGTTCTATCTTCTATCCAGAACACTAAAACTTTCCCCATATCACCAATAATGCTGTTTCACTTTGTTATTATTTGTGTGCTCAGTGAAGTAGCACTTCTAATTTCCTTCAAGAACTTTTCTTTTGCCTGCGCAACTTAACTGTTTGGCATAAGAAACCTAGTTTTTAGCCTATCTGGGCTTTGGACATGCCTTTCTCACTGAACTTCATCACTTATGGCTTTTGATTTAAAGTGAGAGACATGTGACTGTTCCTTTCATTTGAACACTTAGAGGCTATTGTTGGGTTATTCGCTGACCTGATTTCAATATCGTGGTGTCTCAAGAAACAGGAGGCCCTAGGAGAGGGAGACAGGTTGAGGAATGGCCAGTGAGTGGCGCAACATGCAACATTCACATATGCAAATACTTATTGCATATGCAAATATTTATTGATTAAGTTTATTGATTATTAACAGAACATATGCAAATTTATTGATTAAGTTAACCTTCTTAAATGGGTACAATTAGTGGTGGCTCAAAACAATTACAACACTAATATCAAAGATCACTGATCACAGATCACCATAACGGTATAATGATAATAAAGTTTGAAATACTGTGAGAATTACCAAAGTGTGACACAGAGTCATGAAGTGAGCTCAGAGTGTTGAAAAAAATGGGGCCAATAGACTTGCTGGATGCAGGGTTGCCACAAACCCTAAATGTATAAAACACACAGTATCTATGAAGTGCAATAAAGCAAAAGGCAATAAAATGAGGTGTGCCTGTATATAATCTATATCTATATAGATACAGATTTCCACATTTCTAAATCTATAGATATAGATTCTTACGTATTATTTCATTATATTACATAGATTTCTATATATTATTTCATTACCACCCAGGTATAGTAAAAACTATTTACTTCCACTGATACCTTCAATTCTAATTCAGTGGCATGGGATTCATGCTACCCTTCCTCTTTTCCATAGCTGGAGCTCCCTTATCCAACAGCGAGAAACACAACACCCATTTTCCACAGTACATTTACTTATTTACTCAACACACAAAAAGTGTTTTCATAATTGCTAATCCATGCCTCTTTGAATAAAAGAAGCCTGTTAACTAGAGGTCAATATGTTTTAGAGGTTGTGTTTTTCTCTTTAGCCTAAGGGCATATACTTTAAATACAATGCTCAGAAGTTATTCAGGTTAGGTTTTCCTTCCCAATTTAGTATAGTTATATTATTCATTTGGTATTTCACTTAGCTCATTTGCTTTTGTTTGATTTACATTTTTGGAATTTTTTCTTCCTCGTTCTTGCTGTTTTTTTAAATTGCTGAAATGTTACGAAAAATTCCAAAAGTCACAACAGTACAATAGACATATGCAAAAAGTGTCATTGTCCCTGTTCCATCTATTCTTCACACTTCCTCTCACTCACACTTTATTTGTAATAGTGGTGGACAGAATTCTAAGAATGGCCCTGAGTGACCTTTGCCAACCCTTCAAGGGTGAGTGGAAGCTGTGAATATGATGAGATATTACATATTACATATCCCTTATATGACAAAAGGGAGATTAGTTTTTGAAAGCAGAGAGTTTTCTCTGGCTGATAGCAGGAGGGGAAATCAGAGAGATTGAATGCACCACTGCTGGCTTGGAGATGGAGAAGGTCACGTGGCGAGGAACACAGACATGAGAAGCTGAGAACAGTCCTGGCTGACAGCCGCGAGGAAACAGGAACCTCAACCCTACCTCTGAAAGAGTCTGAATTCTGCCAAAAATCCAATAAGCTTGGAAGTGAATTCTTACCCCAGAGTGCTACAGAGAGGAACCCAGACCAGCTGACTCCTTCATTTTGACCTTATGAGACTCTAGTTAGAGAACCCAGTTGAGTCTATCTGGACTCTGACCTATAAAATCATTAGCTAATAGATGGGCTTTATTTTAAGCCACTTAATTGTGGTCATGGAAGACTAAAATGGTAACCAATTTTATTAGTCTCTGGTTTATACTCACTGTATTTATTTTTGCACTAATTTTGCAGAAATGAGCAGATGCCTGTTTATTTTGTTTTTTACTCTTCTTTCTTAAACAAAAGGTAGCAAACTATTTATGCTCTTTTATATTTTGCTTTTCTTTCACTTAATATATCCTGGAAATCCTTCAACACCCATTGATAGAGTTCTTTCTCCATTCTTCTTTATCAGCTACACAGACTCCATTATGTTTACAACATAACATATTTTATTCAACATCTCTTCCATGTATGGGCATATAGGTTATTTCCAATAGTTTGCAATGATAAACAATGCTACTAGTTATAACCTTTTGAATTCTCAAGGAAACTTCTAGAAGTGATATTGCCAGGTGAAAAGGTAAACATAAACATAGTTTTATTTGATCTTACCAAATTCCTCTCATGAGGGCGTATCAAGTGACATCCTCTCTAATGAGCCAGTGCTGTTTATGGAGACTTTATTAATTGTTAATTAATTATTGGGGCTTTATTATATGTTTTAATATCTAGCAATATTAGTATCTCTTCATAGCTTTCTTTTTCAAGGTTTTTCATGTATTCTGGTGTGCTTACATTTTCAAATGAAGATGAGCTTCATAAAAAAATTTTTATGGTGTTATTATTGGGATTGCATTAAATGTCTAAAGTAACTTTGAAAGAACAGACCTTTATTCCTGACATGGTGTCATCTTATCCAAGGGCATGGTATGTCCTTCAATTTGTTCAAGTTCACTTTTGTGCCTTTAAAACATGTCTAAAGGTTTTTCTCATAAAGATTTTGCATTGTTACGTATTTGTGAAATTTTCTTTGTTGCTATTGTAAATAAATTATTTCTACCGTTAGCAACTTCTGACTGATTTTTCTGTGTGTATTTAAAGGTTATTGATTTCTATAAACAAATTCATATAATGAATACTTTTATAGTTTAGTTTTGTTGTTGATTCTCTTGGGTTTTACTGGTACAAAATTATATAATATGCAAGCAGAGATAAGTTTACTTCTTCTATTCTATTTTTTTGGAGGGAAGGGACTCCAATTTATTTGTGTAATTGCCCCCAGCTAATACATCCAGTACAATGCTGAATAGTAATAGAGAGAGTGTACATTCTTGCCTTATTCTGGACATAAATGGAGATACCTCTAATGTTTCTTCATTAATTAAGATGCTGACTCTAAGACCAAGTTACATCTACCTTTAATATATTAAGAAACTATCTATCAATTCTTGTTTTCCTGGATTTTTTTTTTTAAATTAAGCAAGGATAATAAATTTTTTGAAGGCTTTTTCACCACCCATAGAGATTATATGATTGTTTTTCTTAGAAGTTTTAATATACATATTTTTGGATTTTCTAACTTCTAATTCCCTAATTTCTTTCATTTTGAAGCACACACTTGATTAAAGTATATGTTTTCTTATGTGGTGTTAGAGTCTGTTAGTGAAAATTTTATTTCAAACTTTCATATTGATAGTTTTAAGTGATACTGATCTGTACATTTCTTTATTTGTATCATATTCATCAGGTTTAGTTGTAAATGTTATGTTTGATTTATAAAAATAATGAAGATGTTTTCCTATATTTTTAATACTCTGGAACAATTTATGGAGCATTTTAACATTTTAACTATCTGGTCTTTGAAGGCATGGTCAAATCCACCCTCCTCTGCTGCCATTCCCCAACCAACTATCTGAGCCTGGTGCTCTATTGTATGATTTATTCTATTTTATCTGTAAAAATTGGTGTGTTTAAGTCTTCTATCTCCAATAGGCTCAGTTGTTGTAAACTATGTAATTGTGTAGGCCTACAAGATTACATATTTTATCTAGATTTTCAAATTTATTTTCATAAAGATCTACAAAGTCATCTCTTTAAAAAATTTCTTTCATTTCAGGAGTAGTTTTTCCCTCACTTCTTATTTTATTGATTTCTGCTTTCTCCATTTTTCTTGAATTAGTTAACTAGTGGTCTGTCTATGCTATTAATTTATTTAAAAAAACAGAAAATAATTTTGGATTTCATTAGATTTGCAGTTTTTCTATTCTTTGCCTCTTTTACAAGTGTTTTGCTTACTATTTCTTTCCTTCTGCTTTCTTTCGCTTTACTTTGTTGTTCTTTCTAGTCTTTTAGGTAAAATTTACTTAATTAATTTTTAACTTGTATTTTAGGTTTGGTGGTACCTGTGAAGGTTTGTTATATAGGCTACCTCATGTCTCGGGGGTTCATGTTAAGCCTAGTACCCAATAGTTATTTTTTCTGTCCCTCTCCCTCCTTCCACCCTCCACACTCAAATAGACACCAGTGTCTGCCCTTTTTTGTGTTCATGAGTTCTCATCATTCAACTCCCATTTATAAGTGAGAAGATGCGGTATTTGCTTTTCTGTTCCTGTGTTAGTTTGCTAAGGATAATAGCCACCAGCTCCATCCATGTTCCTGCAAAAGACAAGATCTCATTCTTTTTTATGGTTTCATAGCTTGCATGGTGCATATACAACAGATTTTCTTTATCCAGTCTGTCACTGATGGGCATTTAGGTTGATTCCATGTCTTTGCTATTGTGAATAGTGCTGCAGTAAACATACACGTGCATATGTTTTTATGATAGAATGACTTATATTCCTTTGGGCATATACTCAGTATTTGGGTTGCTGCATCAAATGGAAGTTCTTCTTTTAGTTCTTTGAGGGATCACCTTGCTGTTTTCCATAATGATTGAACTAATTTATACTCCTACCAATGCTGTGTAAATGTTCCCTTTACTCCACTGCCTCACCAGCCTCTGTCATCTGCCATTCTTACTAGTGTGAGATGGTATCTCATTGTGGTTTTGATTTGCATTTCTCTATTGCTCAGTGATATTAAGCTTTTTCTCATATGATTGTTGGCTGCATGTATGTCTTCTTTTGCAAAGTGTCTGTTCATGTCCTTTGCTCACTTTTTAATGGGGTTATTTTTCTCTTGTAAATTTAAGTTCCTTATAGATGCTGGATATTAGACATTTGTCAGATGCATAGTTTGCAAATATTTTCTCCCATGCTGTAGGTTGTCTGTCTTATCTGTTGCTAGTTTCTTTTGCCATGCCGAAGCTCTTAAGTTTAATTAGGTCCCATTTATCAAGTTTTGTTTTAGTTGCGATTGCTTTTGGTGTCTTTGTCATGAAATCTTTGCACTTTCCTCTGTCCAGAATGGTATTGCCTAGGTTGTCTTCCAGGATTTTTATAGTTTTGGGTTTTACATTTAAATCTTTAATCCATCTTGAGTTGATTTTTGTATATGGCATAAGGAATAGGTCCAGTTTCAATCTTCTGCATATAGCTAGCCAGGTATCTCAGCACTGTTTATTGAATGAGTCTTTTCCCCATTGCTTGTTTTTGTCAGCTTTGTCAAAGATCAGATGGTTGTAGGTGTGCAGCCTTATTGCCTGGCTCTCTATTCTGTTCCTTTGGTCTATGTGCTTGTTTTGGTACCAGTACCATGTGGTTTTGGTTACTGTAGCATTGTAGTATAGTTTGAAGTTGGGTAGCATGATGTCTCCAGTTTTGCTCTTTTGGTTTAGGATTGCCTTGGCTATTCAAGTTCTTTTTTGTTCCATATGAATTTTAAAATAGTTTTTTCTAGTTCAGTGAAGAATGTCATTGGTAGTTTAATAGGAATGACACAGAATTTGTAAATTGCTTTGGCCTGTATGGCCATTTTAAAGGTATTGATTCTTCCTATCCATGAGCATGAGATGATTTTCTGTTTGTTTGCATCTTCTTTGATTCCTTTGAGCAGTATTTTGTACTTTGCATTGTAGAAATATTTTGCCTCACTGGTTAGCTGTACTCCTCAGTATTTTATTCTTTTTGTGGCAATTGTGAATAAGATTGCCTTCCTGCTTTGGTTCTTAGCTTGGCTGTTGTTGGTGTATAGGAATGCTAGTGGTTTTTGAACATTGATTTTGTATCCTGAAACTTTGTTGAAGTTGTTTAACAGCTTAAGGAATTTTGGGGCTGAGACTATGGATCATGTTGTCTGCAAACAGGGTTAGTTTGATTTTCTCTTTTCCTATTTGGATCCTATTTATATCTTTCTCTTGCCTGATTGCTCTGGCTAGGACTTCCAATACTGTGTTGAAAAGGAGTGTGAGAGTAGCATCCTTGTCTTGTGCTGGTTTTTAAGAATGCTTCCAGCTTTTGCCCATTCAGTATGATGTTGGCTTTGGGTTTCTCATAGATGGCTCAATTATTTTGAGATATGTTCCTTCAATACCTATTTTATTGAGAGTTTTTAGCATGAAGAGGTGTTGAATTTTATCAAAAACATTTTCGGCATCTATTGAAATAATTATGTGGCTTTTGTCTTTAGTTTTATTTATTTAATGAATGACATTTATTGATTTGCATCTGTTGTACCAACCTTTCATCCTGAGGATGAAGCCTACTTGATCATGGTGGATTAATTTTTTGATGTACTGCTGGATTCGGTGCAAGTATTTTGCTGAGGATTTTTGCATTGATGTTCATCAAAGATACTGGCCTGATGTTTACTCTGCCAGGTGTAAACATCTCTGCCAGGTTTTGGTATCAGGATGATGCTGGCCTCATAGAATGAGTTGGGAGAGGAGTCTCTCCTCCTCAGGTTTTGAAATAATTTCAGTAGAAATTCCACCAGCTTTTCTCTGTAAACTGGTAGAATTTGGCTATGAGTCTATCAGGTCCTGGGCTTTTTTTTGTTGCTAGGCTATTTATTACCGATTCTATTTCAGAGCTCATTACTGGTCCATTTAGGGAATCAGTTTTTTCCTGGTTCAGTCTTAGGAGGGTATACGTGTCCAGGAATTTATTTATATCTTCCAGGTTTTCTAGTTTGTGTTCATAGAGGTGTTTGTAGTAGTTTTTGATGGTTATTTTTCTTTCTGTGGAGTCAGTGGTAACATCCTCTTTGTTATTTCTGTTTATTTGAATCTTCTCTCTTTTCCTATTAGTCTAGCTAGTGGCCTATCTATCTTATTGATTTTTTCAAATACCCGACTCCTGGATTTATTAATCTTTTGAATGACTTCTCATGTCTCAATTTCTTTGGGTTCAGCTCTGATATTTTTTATTTCTTGTCTTCTGCTACCTTTGGAGTTAATTTGTTTTTCCTTCTCTAATTCTTTCAGGCATGATGTTAGATCGTTAATTTGAGATCTTTCTAGCTTTTTGATGCAGGCATTTAGTGCTATGAATTTCCCTTTTAACACTGCTTTAGTTGTGTCCCAAAGATTCTGGTATGTTGTATCTTTGTTCTCATTATTTTCAAAGAACCTCTTGATTTCTGCCTTACTTTCATTATTTACCCAAAAGTCATTCAGGAGCATGTTGTTTAATTTCCAAGTAATTGGATGGTTTTGAGCAATTTTCTTAGTTTTGACTTCTATTTGTATTGCACTGTGGTCCAAGAGTGTGTTGGTATGATTTTGATTCTTTTTAATTTTCTGAGGATTGTTTTATGTCCAATTACATAGTCGATTTTAGAGTATGTGCTATGTTGTGAAAAGAAGAATGCATATTTTGTTGTTTTAGGGTGGGAAGATCTGTAGAGGTCTACCAGAACCATTTGGTCCAATGTTGAGTTCAGATCCTGAATGTCTTTGTTAATTTTCTGCCTCAATGATCTGTCTAATACTGTTAGTGGAGTGTTGAGGTCTCCTACTATTATTGTGTAGAAGTCTTTGTCTCTTTGTAGGTCTCTAAGAATTTGCTTTATGAATCTGGGTACTCCTGTGTTAGGTGCATATGTATTTAGGATAGTTAGGTCTTGTTGAATTGAACCCTTTACCATTAGGTAATACCCTTCTTTGTCTTTTTTGATCTTTGTTGGCTTAAAGCCTGTTTTGTCTGAAATTAGGATTACAATTCTTGCTTATTTCTGTTTTGCATTTGCTTAGTAAATTTTCCTCTATTTCTTTATTTTGAGTCTATGGGTGTCATTACGTGTGAGATGTGTCTCTTGAAGACAGTACACCATTGGGTCTAGCTTTTTTATCCTTAGCTGAAATTTAATTCACTTATTTTTAGGCTAAGGATTTTTTTCTGACTGTTGCTTAAATGCATCCTCAAAATTCTGCCATATTCTTTTGTTGCATCAGTGCAGGGTATCTATATAACTTATTAGCATTCTTTTAAAAATTCTATAATTTTGTTTGCATATCCCTTCTATTGAAGAGTTGTTTAGTATTTTTAAATTCTAGATAAAATAATCTTTTTCTTACTTTATTAATATTTGTAGTTTTTACATTGTAATCAGAGAGTGTTCTTTATAATATTTCTATAATTTATTGATATTTTCTTTGTTACTTAACATGTCCTAAATTATGATTAATTTTCTGAATTCCCCATGCCCACTTGAGAAGATATGTTCTCTATTACCAGGTTTGATATATATCCATAAGCTCTACATTAGTAATTATGTTATTGAGGTTGTCTTATATCCTTACTTATGATGCCTATTTAATTTATCTTTTTTTTTTTTTTTTTTTTTTTTTAAAGCAGAGTCTCGCTCTGTTGCCCAGACTGGAGTGCAATGGTGCAATCTTGGCTCACTGCAACCTCCGAGCCATTTTGTTGGGGTTACAGGCATGTACAACCACCCCCAGTTAATTTTTGTATTTTTAGTAGAGATGGGGTTTTGCCATATTGGCCAGGCTGATCTTGAACTCCTAACTTCTTGTGATCCCCCTGCCTCCACCTTTCAAAGTGCTGGGATTACAGGTATGAGCCTCCATACCTGACCTCCATTTATCTTATACTGAGAGCAACTCATTGAACGTTTTTTATTATTATTTATGTGTTTCCATTTATGTGTCCTTACATTTCTGAAATTTTTGCTTCAAAATATGTTGCTGTGTTATTTGGTGCATAGATAACTGTGACTATTATAACTTCATTGTGAATTGTGGCACTTATTAAAATGGGACCTTTCATTTATTTGCACAGCAAGCATTATCTCCTGAGAAGATGCAGGTGAATGAGGGGAGTGAGACTCAGTGCTGATCTTTGGATGTGAAGTCTATTAGTGAAGAATCACTACCCATATATTCCCTTAGATGTGGTAGTAGCATAGCTTTTTCATATTAAGTGTCCTGAAAACGTGGCATGAAGGTTTCAGCAAACATATCTTACAACATGAGGAGGACTCTAATCAGACAGTGGATACAAGTACAGAATCAATGACAACACATACTCAGTTTTAGTTCTTAGGAGGATTTTGGGTTTTTTTGTTTGTTTGTTTGTTTTTTAGCTTGAAGATTTTCTTTTAATATGATTTTTGTGGTTTTTTTTTTTGTAATTGATCTACATTGTTAACTGATTGAGACTCCACTGTGATTCTCTCATTTACTTAAAAACTTTGCAGGGATGCCTGTAATTTTTAGTGTTATATGTCATGAAAAAAAGTGGTATATTGGTTGATGTAAGGAGGGACCAGAAATTATTTCAACTATTCCAAATACTGAATGAAAAAATAATAATTGGTTTATGCTGTTTTAAAAATAACAAGTACTGATAAGTCCGCCATGACATTTAACCTTAAAAATTACTTTAAATATATTATTTTATTTGTATAAAGGAAATACAAACGACTGATAAATACCAAAAAGATTCCAAAGCAGCTTAACCTAAAATGCCCAAAGAGCTCCTGACTTGCAATGCTGAAATCTCAATGTTTTTATAGTTACTGGGCTAACTAATGTGATTATTGAGTTTACAGATTTAAAAACAGTCACTGAAAAGTTAAAGCATCTACTGTTTTTATGAATCCAAACTTATGTTGCCTCAGAAATCCCTGGGTAGTAACACCAAAGTAAAGAGGCCAGTTTGGACATTGGTGAGTCACAATGATTAGAGAAAAGGGATCAGTTTGCAAACAGTCATAAAAAGAAACGGTCATTGAAATAATTACTTATTAGCATATTTACTCTCCAAAAAGTAATTTTATGTGAGTTGAATGTTTCAGCTTTACCTTACTTACGGCCAGATTTAATATCATGTGGCTTTCTATTTACTACAGATATGTGGAACTGTAACCAAATATATTATTCTCTAAAACTTTCTCTTGTTGATTGCAAAATACAGATCTATAAACACAACCCATAAAAAACTGACCTTATTTGTCTCATTTAATTTGTCTACTTTGTCTGACATCAGTATCACTATACCTGCTTTCTAATTTTTTCCATTTGCTGCCTTTTTTTTTTCTTTTTCTTTCTTTTTTTTTTTTTTTTTCTGAGACGTGGTCTTGCTCTATCGCCCAGGTTGGAGTACAGTGGCAGCACAATCTAGACACTGCGAGCTCAGCCTCCCAGGTTCAAGCGATTCTCCTGCCTCAGCCTCCAGAGTAGTTGGGATTACAGGCATGCACCACCACTCCTGGCTAACTTTTGTATTTTTAGTAGAGATGGGGTTTCACCGTGTTAGCCAGGATGGTCTTAGTCTCCTGACCTAGTGATCCGCCAGCCTTGGCCTCCCAAAGTGTTGGGATTACAGGCGTGAGCCGTTGCACCCAGCCCACTCGGCATTTTTTTCCAGATTATTTTGTTTCCAAATTATTTTGTTTTAGGTTTTTTAAAAATAATCAGTATATAGTTGAACCTCATATTTTCAGTCATGATGGAAATATTTTTAATAGGTGAATTAAGTCTATTCACATTTTTTAATAAGACTAATATGTTTGGTGTAAACTTTGCATTATTTTTACATTGTCAAAACTTACAACACATGCTATATTGAATATATTATATAATATCTTATTCTTTCACTCTTGTTTCCTCTTTTGTCTTATACCTATAATTAAAATAGATTTAAAATTTGCCACTGATAAAGTTTCCTCATTAATTTCTTGTTGGATGAATTTCATCTTCAAGTAGGTTTCTCCAAAGGGTACATGGGTACAAAATTTTCTGAGCTCCTCCAAGTTTAAAATTGTTTTATTCTATAGCTTTGATACTTGACAGGTATTTTGTTTTGGGGGCTTTTTGTTTAGTTTTGTTTTGGTTGCTTTATTCACCAGCTCTAGAAAACAAGAAACGGATGACAACATTTAGAGAATTTTTTTTTTCTGATAGTGGTTTTGGGTGTCAGTTTTAGTCTGGATACTCTCTCTCTTATTCAGTCTTTTGAAATAGTAAATTAGACACGCACTGGATGAACATTTGGCCAGATAACAAATGGGAAAATAGTGTTTTCCCAAAATTACATTTGCCTAAAATAAAATATGAAGTCAAATATCATCATCATGAAATAAAATAAAAGCATACAAAAATTATTCTGAAATTTTGTTTAAAAGTTTAATTATAATTATGAATGTTGCTGTTGAAATTTCTAAGTTAAATGTTTAAAGTTTGAATTACAGTGCAAAAATAGTATTTTCTCAGAATAGTGAGCTATTTTATTGCTCTTGCAGTCATTATCTGAGCATTTGTGATATTAAGTAGAACTTTTTCATTTATGATCAGTGGGGAAATAAGACACTTTTGAAGTACTGAATTTTTTTCTAACATTCTTCCTTTATTCGCATTTAATATTCTTTATTTTGTCAATATGGAATGTATAAAGGATGTTGTTCTTTTCTGCTTAACATACCTTGAGATGACTAAGTTAACATTGTGCTTTTAACCTGCTCTCATAGCATAGAAAAAATTAATAAATTACATATTTTTCTTTAGTGAATCATGATCTACATGGGATTAAATAACTAAATATTAAATATAGTTTTTAAAGGTTATTTTGTTTCATGTTAATTTTATTTTATAAATGCTTATACCTAAACATTTTTCAAAAGATAAAATTATGATCTATTATATGCCTAACTGGGAAGGTGTACGTTATGCTAACTTATTATTGAAACTTTTATAAATGTGCTGCCTTAAAAAGCATATAATGGGCTTCGTGTGGTGGCTCACACCAGTAATCACAGCACTTTGGGAGGCCAAGGTGGGTGGATTGCTTGAGGTCAGGAGTTTGAGACCAGACTGACCATCAAAGTGAAACTCCATCTCTACTAAAATACAAATATTAGCCAGGTGTGGTGGTGGACACCTGTAATCCCAGCTACTCAGGAAGCTGAGGCTGGAGAATTGCTTGAACCCAGGAGGTGGAGGTCGCAGTGAGCCAAGATCGTGCCACTGCACTCCAGCCTAGGTGACAGAGCAAGGCTCTATCTCGAAAAAAAAAAAAAAAGCAGCATATTATGCTCTAAGTTTATCTAATTAATATATTATTTTAATACTAGTATTAACTGGAAATATATTTTCTTATTTTTTAGCTAACTGGAAATTCTTAGCTATTGTGTTCATGAAATTAATAGCTTTCATAATCATTACAATTATTAAAACATTTTTCTCTTTCAATCAGTCACATATATATCTGTTTCAAACAGAGTAGAATTTCAACATATAAAGCACACAAGAAGATCATTAAAGGTTATACTTAGAATTCTTACCCGATTTTGCATGTGAATATGCATTGTTCATATTACTAATATTGTTGTGCTGACTTCATATGATAAGAACCTATGAGATCAAATACTAAAGTTTAGGAATTGCAGGACTGATGTTGAAGAAGAAAAAAGCTGTAACTGAATAGCTGATTAGGTTGAGAACATCAAGGCTAGAACCAACTTTATACATCTTTAAAATACATTATTTCGACTTAACTATTTCTTTGAGTGCTCATAACTTTGGGATTTTCTATATATTTATACTTTTTATTTCTTTTTCTCTAAATTACATATTCATGTCTCATTTTTTGAGTGACAGCACTCAAGATACACATAGAGATCTTTGGAGACTGGAATAAGCATCTGTCTTTCAATCTCTGGTATAACTCTGTAGACAGTGCTAATTGAATCTGGTAAAGAGGGCTGTGATAGAAAAAGCAATTCTGCTAATGGATTAGACATTAGAAAGCTCTGGATCAAAGAATTCTTGTATCATTAAAATGCCAGGGAAAAAGTACTGTGGTTTCTTGAGACAAGTGCCCAGGTTAATTTCTTAAGGATTTGCATTTTGGGGTGGATTTACAAGTTAGCTATTTGAAGTTAAGGTTATCCCTGCATCATTAAAAGAAAAGAACAAGCCCTTGTCTGATAAACCTAAAAACTTGAATTTGATGAATAGAGATGCATAAGATGTTATGCTCTTTGGGATTCTGAAAACCCGATGTAAGTCAGTGTCCATCTGATCACCAGCAATCAGTGGCGGGCAGTGGAAATGCCCTGGGTATAAGGTATTTCTAACCCCTTCTCCCCAACACACACACACACACACACACACACACACACAATACACACATAACACACACACACACACACACAAAAATACCACACACATAACAAACACATACAAAATACACACACAACACACATTGACAACACACACACACAAAAAATACCACACACATAAACACATACAAAATACACACACAACACACATTCACAACACACACAACACACAAAACACACACATACCACAAACACCACAATCACAACACACACACCACACACACAAAAAACACACACCACACACACACAACACATACACACAAAACACACACAACACACACAAAACACACACTACACACCACACATACAACACACAACATGCACACACACAACACACAGCTATACCACTGTGTGTTGTTGAAGATAACAGGGTGAACACACACATGCACAACACATACACGCACACACACACAACACACAACATGCACACACACAACACACACACAACACAACACACACACGCACACAACACACAGCTATACCACTTGCCATGATTCCGGCACTGTGGTTCATATAGGTATATAACAAAACAGTGGAGCATATTCCTTGATAAATAGCATAAATTCTTTCAGAGCTGAGACTAAAATAGGTGGCTTTGCCTGCCCATAGTTAGTAATGTGCTTATTTGGGATATTTGAGAGTGTTGTCTTTTCTCCAGTCGGGTTTTTGAAAACACCTTAGACAAGGAATTCAAATTCAAGAAACGAAGAACTTACTTGGAAGGGAACTAGGTTGAGAAGTTGAGAGACAGGAAGATGGATCTACTTTCATAATTACTGTGCCGGCAGGAGGAATTAGAAGCACCTCTCCACCACATCCCAGTTGGGAACCACTGACGGGAATAATTCCGTTGGAGGTAGCACTTTCCTGAGGTGCAGAGAAAAGCAGTCATGCAAGACCACAGCAGTTCACTTGTCATAATGACAGCCCAAACAGGCTTGCTGGATTTGATTTTTTTAAAAAGTGTCCAGTAAAATTTGGATTTCAGATAAACAGCGAATAATTTTTTAGCATAAATACGTATGCACTTTGACATCCTGCTAGTAAGGATAAAAAATAAATAAAATAAATAAATACACATGTTCCAAGCAAATATTTCTGTTATCCCTGGATCATTCAAGGGAAATACAGCATGGGGCATGCTTATGTTAAGAAATTAATCATTGCTCATATAAAATTCAAATTTAACCATGTTTCCTGTATTTTATCTGGCAACCCTAAGCCCAAAATCCCTTTCCCTACTCGTCCTCCATGTAAAAAAGAAAGAATAAAAAAAGAAAGAAGACTCTTTCATTCAATAAGAGGAACATGGTGACTCTACAGGTAGGTTTAGGTTTCTATAACTGAAGGAAATATTATTTTATCAATAAGGATTCAGCCTGCATACTTTCTGAAAAAAATACATGTGCTTGAAAATTATTGTCCTTTAGAATATTTAAAAAATAAATACAGATTTTGACAACTGAAACTATATAGATACATATATAGAAAATTTTAATACTCTGCTGCTCACTGTCCTCCTATTCCATATCCTCAAGGTGATCGATATTCATTGTTAATGTGTGCTCATGCATATTTTTGCTATGCTCATACGTTTACGTACTTATGTGTAATTCCTTTTTCATGGAATTATATTACTCTGCAACCTGAGTAATGTGCTTATTATAAGGCCATCTGGTTAAAGGAACTGGAAGATTACAGTTCTACTGCTGGCAATAGCACATTAAGCATCCTTATGCTAACGTTCTCAGCCTTGACCGCAAACAGAAATTCAGTGTCTGCTAGGATTCCCATTCCTCCTGGTATCACAGTCCTTCAACCCCATACCATCTAATATAGTGGATGCTAGCCACATGTAGTTGACGAACACTGGAAATGTGGGCTATCCAAATGAAGATGTAAGTGTACAATATACACCAAATTTAGAAGCCTTCGTTGTAAAATAAAGAACTTTAAATCTCACATTAATAATTTTATGTTGATTACCCATTGAGATAATGGTACTTGGGATATATTGGGTTAGATTAAAACGTATTATTAGAAATAATTTCATTTATTTCTTCTTACATTTTAAAATAAGATTACTAGAAAAATGTAAATTATATATGCAATTTGCATTATATTTCTATTGGCAGCACTGTTCTAACCCAAAGGCCTGCAGAATGACGTGAGTTCACCTCAGAGGTACACGAGATGATTCCTTGGGAGTCTGGAAAGAAAATATAACTTCTTTTCTTACTTATTATTTTTATCTTATCAATTTTTAATTTATATTTTTGTGTCTGTTTCATAATGTACATAGTATATTGTCATGGTACTAAGTGTATATATTATTAAAATATTAACATGCATTTATTTGCAGATGTATTAAAAACATTTTTACTGACAGAAGTGTGTGACACAAAATTAAAGCATGTGGTGACCTTGCTTTGCAGGGGTGAGCAGAGGGTATGTTCTCCTGCCTCTCTTACATATTGTTCCCCTTGGTATCTGACCCACCTTTCACACCTTTGTGCTGACTTTATTCATTCTCTTTCCTGAATCATGTCCAAAGGCATCCCAGGGAGGATAAATGAAGCTCTAAGCTTTGCCTTCCTGCTTTCTGGATCTTAGGGTTTGGTGTCCTTGCTCCTTGGGTGCCTAGAACATCCCATCTGGCAAGGTCGGGCTGCACCTGCCTTCCCGATGCACCTTCCTCCCAGAGAGCCTGGTGCCCACCCCAATGCTCCTCATTCTCCCTCTCACTCTTCTCCAGCACCTCCGGCCTCCCCTCCCCACCAGGTGCGCTGGGCTGCAGAGATTACAAAGGAGAATCAGGTTTGCACTACTTTGATCCTAACAGATAATGAGAAGAAAGAGAAAGAAAAAGCGAGATGAGAGGATAGATTGATTCCAGGGGCTTCGACCATGGGATGATTCGCTCTCAAATCAATTCCCATTGAATTGAAACCAACACTCTCTCAACCGAGGTTATTGGTATTAGAAAGGAGTTATGGGAGGTGGCTAAACCTATAACACTTTCTTCAAAAGAATGTCTCTTCGATTATTTCTTTTGAAGGTAGTATGTTGTGGCAGCCATGAGAACTATAGGATGGAAATGTGAGTGGTCACGTCACTCCACAGGGAAAATAATAGCAGGGTGTAGCTTTTAAAAGCGCTTGCACCCACTCACCACTGGCACAGGTCCTTGGACACACATGCACACGCGTGCCCACACGCACCTGCCCATACCCCTTGCCATGCCCACGCTCCTTGCCATGCCCCCTGAAATTCATTCCCCCTGCAACTGAAACTTGCCTTTGCTTGTGATCATTCACACCCCTCTCTGCATTCCTGTGCCCACTCAATTCCTCACTCTTATGCTCAGAAAACATTTACTGACTAAGGGCCTGTTCCAGGAAACACACCAAAGTCTGAGGATAATCAAGTCTCACGGCCACATTCAGAAAATTCTGGCTGAAGTATTTTAAGTTGAATCATGAAATTGCTAATATTGAACAGCTTCTGACCTTTAAAATGAGCACTTCATATAGTGAAGCTTAATTTTGTACATGCATACACACACATATTTGGGATTCATATCACTATAGAAAAGTGGTCAAAAACACAAATTCTGGCACCACACTTATTATTTATTAGTTTTCAAAACTTAAGTAAGTTTTAACTTAACTCATCTGAATCTCATTTTCTTCTTACGAAAGTGGAGAACATAATGGGCTCTACTTCATGAAGTCATTGTGAGGATCAAATACTTAATCTTTATAAAGCATTTAATACATACTGCCCAGCACATAGTAAGTGCTCAATAAACGTTAGCTGTAGCAGTGGCTGCAGTAACAGCTAACATTTATTATCATTATTAGTGGGTGGTAGCATCACTATTGTCTGTGGAAGTCCATGTACAGTATTCCTATTTGCAAGATGATAAAATAGACCTGCTCAAGTGAGAGAAAAAGCTCTTACTGACTCTCCCAGCCAGGAAAGCCATCATCTTAACAATAATGGAAATGGAAGACTTTATCAGAACGGCAGAAATTCAGCAAAAGTTCTTAAAACGACTAGGAACTTTAGCGTTTGACATTCGAATAGAGAATAACAAAAAGGCAGTGGGGAAGTACCCAGACAGTGTGAGGGACGCAAGAGGGGAAGCAGCAGGTGGCCATGCTGGCTGCCTTTCACTTTGGGCAGTGGGTTTGCATCTAGAGACCTGACTGTTTATTCCGAGTGAAAGCCAAGGGCTGAGTACCCTTGTGAGGAGTTCGGGTTAAGTTTCATGTTTGTGCAGGAAAGATTTCAAGGGCAATGTGGCCACAAGGACTGATGGACAGATAGATAGACATGTCTGGATTTATGACTAAGCAGCTGACCAGCGCCAACACGCTAGTGAGGACACACAGTTGACTTAACACAGGCTGCTGGTATCCACAGCTGGAAGTCGAAGAAATTGTTGGTGTTATTAACAATCTTCTGGCAGGAGGATGGCACTTGTGTCCTGGCTGTGCCGACACAGCTCAGATTCTCTGGTGTGGATTACAGGAGCACATCCATCCCGGCCCCACAGACAAGCTGGAGGCCAAGAGTCCCTTCCCTTGTCCTCACGGGAGGCCACCACAGTCAGCCTGGACAGCCACTTCAACAACCAAGGGACCCGTTTACAAAAGAGTGAAACAAACTAAAATCAAATAGGGGTCACACTAGATTGGCTGGTGGAGCCAAAGGGTTTGATTTAGAGGTGTCAAAAAGGAGCATGAAGCCAAAGGGAGATCAGGGCCTTGGGTGCAGAAAGGGGCGAAATCAAATCTCACCTTTAGCCATTAATATCAGTGTGACACAGGCCAATCCTCTTACCTGTGGGGCCTCAGTTTCCCCATTTGAGAAACGGTGATGAAAATCTGCCTCGTAGGACTATCGTGAGATTGGAGGGAAATCCTGACCGTGACTTGCCCAGTGCACCTTAGTTCATTTTCCTCCTCTCTGTATGTAGTAAGTCACTCCAGAAAAGAGCTGACAATTCTGGCCCTGACAGGCACAGCAGCCAGCCCAACCTTGAGAAGCAGTTCCCCCACCCCCTCTCCCTCACTCTGTCCTCCCCTCCTGGCTTTTTCCCAGAAGGCTCCAGGGCTCCCAGGCCAACTGCCAAACCACAGGACTCTGCGATTGGCTTTCACAGACCCCCACCCCTTCCCCTCTTCAACTACATCTCTGCGTGGCAGTCCCGCTCTGGGCTCCCTCCCTGGAGGGTAAGACTCGTGGCTGCCCCAGCCTGCTATGCCAGCATTTGCAGGGGGATTCATCTGAAACCACTACTGACAATCTGTGTTTATTTGGGGCGTGCAGAGGAGCCAAGGGCTATGAAAGGAGCTGCGTTCCAGAACTCTCTGATTCCCATCAGGCCGCGCAGATCAGACCCTATACCTGACAGGAGAGCTAGGCTTTCTCTTTCCATTCCTTCAAACAGGCGGCTGCACACTGGTTGCAGTTCCACCAGTTGCAGTCTGCAGTTCCTCTTTTTGTTCGCTGCCAATACAACCCAATCCTGTGCCCTATCAAAGGCAAGAACTATTAGAGAAATGATGATGGGAATTGAGGATGCCAAATTTTATACATTTGTAATTGCAGGGGATAGCAAGACTTCTTTATTTTGCACTGTTTAATATTTCAACTTTGTATGGAAATATACAGAGAAAAGTGCACAAATTGTAAACTGACAGCTGGGATTGGATGGCAGGAAGAAATTGACACTAGGACTGGATTCCAGCCCCTTTAGCTGGACCATGTAGCCTCTTAGGGCACGATAACTGAGAACATTCTTTAGGAACCTTGTTAGCGTATTTATGACAACCAGGGGTGACCTGGAGCCAGCTTGCACTAGCTCAGAAGAGCCTATTTTTCCATCTCTTCCCAACCCCTCATCAGTGACCTCACATTGGTGCTTGAAATCAGGGTCGAAGTGGGTATTTACACCACAGAAATCAGCAGATGATAAGTAGGACAGCTCACCCCCTTCCCCTGACAGTTTTTAACCGCTTACTAACAAACCACTGTTTACAACTTTCCTAACATGGGTGAACAAAATTTGAGTACCTTTCCGACTAACTCCAGTTTAGTCAATCCCTACTCCCTTTCTCAGAAAATCTCCCTTTCCCATTATCCTGCCCTGAGAGTACAGAGCCTTTGCAATCTTCCTTCTGGACACTGTCGTGCATTTGACAACTGCTGCACCTCAGCCTTTTCTCCTCTCCTCTGCTTTTTGTTAAGTGATTGCTGTTCTTCAGTGTGTGTAAGTGACTCCCCAGAGACATATCCAGGTGGTCGATGTGCAAAGCCCAGCACTTCCTGGAAAGAAACCTCTGCTCCAGGGCTGACAGGGAGGCCTCCCAGAGCCTCCATGACCCCCTTGGATTGCAGACACTGTCCAACTGTCCTTCTGTCAGCTGGCTTCCCCTAACGCCATGCCTTTCTCAATTTATTGCATTTTCAGCCTGACTGAAGTCTGCCCTGGGGACAAATTGCAAAACCTATAACCTAAGGACAGCAAGGTAAGGAGAGCCAACGCACAGCCCCTTCACTTCTCTGGCCCCTCAGTCCCCTCCTGTCTTAATTGGGCAGTGTGGGTCAAACGCTGCACACGTCCCTTCTGACTCCGCACACAGTGTTCTTTCTACAGCTTGGCTGTACAGAGAGTTCTATTTTTCACCCCCATGAGAGGGGGTGGGGCAAAACACTGAAGGAATCTTTCAAAGACCCTCCACCTGACCCCTGTCTGAACAAATAATTAATCTCCTGAAAAAGCAGCTCGCTGATGGGTCCAGGCTGTGCCTGTGGATTTATGAGGTGACGTCAGTTTGAAGACTGGGATGCAGAGCCTGAGCTGTGTTTCACACACTCCTCAATTGTTTTAACGGGCCCACTCCTGAAGGCCTCCAAATCTTTCCCCAAGCTAAGCTTTATTAAAATGGCAAAGATGGAGAGGAGTGCTTTTCCAGATAAATCAGCTTACTTCTGCTCTGCTCCCTCCCCTCCCCCTGTCTACTGGAAAGCACTCCCAGAGGGAAGGAAATGAAGAACTGCAAAGTACTTGCAGGTACATGCTTAATGCCTTAAACTCTTGCATTGTGTTAACAGCTATTCACAGACTGGGCTTTAAAGAAATAGATGGATTCTCAATCTGCCCAATTTAAATAATCCTTAAGAGAGAACTAAGGAGGAAGATTAATGTCCTTAGTAACTAAATGACACACCAGAGTTTAGCCTGGAGGCTGGGTCTCTTCACTGACTATCACAGTGCAATTCCTTGAGAGGATCCAGATAAAACTAGGTTTAAAATGAAGGTGGGGGGCGTTAATGGGGAGAAAAAGGGTTAGAAGTCAGAGTGAAAGAAGGGAGGGGTGGATGTGAGCAAGCAGGGATGGAGGCAAAGCTTTTGTCCTAGAGACAAAAGTAAAGGGAGAGTGAAGGAGTAGAAGAAAATATATTTCTACTCTTGATTGATCATATGTATCACGTGTCTCTCTCAATACATACATGGATATAATATGCATACACACATATAGTCTCTGACACATACACAGACATAGTCTGTTTATAGACTGCATACATACGTGTCTAAGACTTGAGAAATTTAAAGTCAGAGGCCACTTTTATTTAGAATTTCAGAAATATGTATTATTGATTGAAATGAAAGACCTTAAAGACCTGAACTGTTAATATCTAATTTATGGGAACAAGATAAAATCAATTGTTGCAACTTAGCATGATTTTTGAGAGATGGTGATGGTAGAGAATCACTTCAGGAAAAGGGAGAGGATTTAGTTGACAAGTGGGAGAAAGAAAGGGTATCCTCTGTGTGGCTTCTATGCATGTGTGTTGGGCAAATCTGCAATAAGGAAGCAGCCAGTGAGGGAATGGAGAAAGCCTAGGAAATGATCAACGCAACACAATCCCCTGATCCAATCAACCCTCCTGTATTTATCTGGGTACTATATGAGACTGGTCAACCCAGCTGAATTAGTGACTAAATTTCATTACCTCTATTTAGGCCGAATTAAATTTAAATTCAATCACTTTTGATTCTGAGGTCTGTCTCTTTTTACTCTTTCCCATTCTTGTGTCAGTTACTATGTAGTCAAAACCAAGTAGGACAGATAAAGAGAGCTCCAGGACTAGAAAGCAAAAAGGTTGTGAGGATAATTTGAATGGGACTTGTGTCACCTTGTTGGTTGCAGGGTGGATTCCCTGATGGCCTGACCAACTGCTTTGACTGCCCTCTTTGTCCTCACCATGCCATAGGCCCTCGCTGGTGCTTTCCTCAAGGTCAAAAAGGACAATCTTCCAAGACAGAGAAAGGCCAGCCTCTGTGAAGTCCTTTAGCGCAGAGGCCATAATATCTACCACTTTCCACAGTGTTTGGCTCAGTATGACTTTTAAGAAGCCATTTACAGAATTAGAAGTATTTCCACTATGTGGAATACAGAGCATATAAGGCCTGCCTTCTAGAATCTTGTAACCTAAATAAGATTGGATTTATACTAAGAGAGAAGCAACTAAAATAGCATATAATAAATGCATTTTTTACATTGTATCCTAATACCACATACCAGCCCTAGTCAGAGATGTGGAGAAAGTGACTTCCTGTAGATAACTGAGACTCCACTGTGGTAGAATAGGGAGGGTGTATGTTGAGTCAGGGTGGGTACAGGCCTTTTAGAATTGGCTGAAATTGAGGAGTCCGTGTCAAACGTTGAGAAGAAGATAAATCAAATAGAATCTTGGTGGATAGAATCAGATTTTCTCTCTTCAGCCCAAAGTCTGCATCAACACAGACTTAAGGCATCCCTTGAAAACAAAATTTCACATGGTATCTGGTTATGTTCTTGGTCCAGGCTCTATATTTGTACTTCAACAGCCCTTTCCCTCCATCCCTGCGTGTGGGGTTACAAAGGAAAGCCCCGTAGATGCCTTCAAAGAACTTAGGGCTTAGTGTGAAGACGGATGCACAACTAATGTCTTGAGAAGTGACTCAGTAAGATAGTTGAATTGTATGTACCAGAGGAATACGGTAGAAGAAATAAATCAGTCTGCCTGCACACATTAGGAAAGGCTTTAAGAGATACCTTGCCTAAACCAAGACTTGAAGGAATTTTTTGTAGATTAGGTAGCGAAGTACTGTCCTGGTAGAAGAAACTGTGAAGACACAGAGGGGTGGGAGTGTCTGATACCATTGGGACAATTGCAAGTGTCGAAAATGAAAATAAGAAGTAAATAACCGCATGAGGGGAAAAGGTGCTTGATTACAAATGCCTTCTGAGTCATGCAAAGAGTACGTATTTTTATGCTATAGCGTAGGGAATAAGGAGTCATTGGGAAGTCTTCATCGAGACAGAAGGGATGCATGTATCTCACTCCAGCGGCTTCCTTCATAGTCTTCTTTCCAATGGTTGTTTCCGCCTTTCTTACCAATGTGGCTGATGGTGAGTGCCTTCTACAAATGCTACCTCTTGACCCCTTGGGGAGAAGGAATTCTTATCAGTTGCCAGATTTGGAGAGACCAAGTCCCAGCTTATGTTTTTCCAACAGAGTTTTCCTTGCTTCATGGTGTCACAACCTATTGTTACTGGGTGCTAGGATACATTGGCCATATCTCTTGGGTGGAGAGCAGGGGAGACAAAACCTTCCAAAGCAGCATAAACTCAGCTTCATTCTGTGGTATCCATTTGACCCAAAGAAATCCCATGTCTCCATGCAAAGATAAGAGGAGGGAATGTTACCCTTTCCTATCAAGTTGTCTTTTTTCCTGCTGGAGGTGAGAAGGGGTGGGGGCTGTTGAGGGGAAAATGCATGCAGGAAAGCTCATCAGATTCACCAAGTGTGTAACTCAAGCAAACCTCTAATGAGGGAATGGGATTCCAGTGTTCACTTCTTGGAGCATCTGCAGTCTCTAAAAGTGATTATCTTGGTTGACCGTCACTTGGTGTAGACAAGAGAAATATACTTTGTTCCCCACTTGGCCTGCAAGTCATCAGTCTGATGATTCTCCCCACCACTCTTCCTTTATCTTCTGTTTATATAGAACTGGGCTCAGGCAGGAGAGAAGGACCCTTCTTAGAGTATTGATGGTGAGGGGGCTAGTTGTGAGACCACAGGAAAAGTTCCACTGAGCATCCTGTCTCAGAATAACAACTTTAGAGGTGGTGTAGAAAATGGATGGAACCCTGTTAGGAGGCTATAGCCATAGTCCACTGAGACATGATGGGAACAAGGCTAAGAAAGAGAGGAAAGAAAGTTAGGAAGTAGATTTGAAAGTGAAAATGATAGAGAAATATAGGAGGGTGAGAAAAAGAGGTATGTCTAAGATATTTAAACTTTTATTTCAGGAAGAGATTTCATGATGGTGTTAATCACTGAGATGAGAAATCTGAGGCTGGGAGTGTTAGGGGCAGAGTGGAGGAAGAGGCAAGGGAATGAAGAGAAGAGAGTTCAGTTTGGGGCATATTACAGTGGAGCTGCATGAGATAAAGTCTGGGCAGAAAGAGCTACATAGTCCTTCATATAGAAATATGAAAAAATAGAAAATACAAGAAAGGAAAAGAGGTGTGGCAGAGGACATCCACATCTTCAATGAAAATACAATGAGAACAGTTAACTGATTCTAGAGCAAAAGAACTCTATGTCATGAGATGGGAAAAACTTCTTTATCCTGGGGTACTAGAGGAGGGTTGTGTGGCAAAGAAGGTAACCGATGTTAAGACTAGATCTTTGGGTAGCTGCAGATCAGAAAGTGTATAAAAGAAGGGTATAATGGGAGCAACAGAATGGAGCATGCATGCACTGTATCAGCAAATGCACTGGAAGAGGGAATGTGCTAGGACTAGGACATGGCATCTATCCGGTAAAATAAGAATAGGAGGTATGCATTTACTTATTTGAAGATTTTATAATCAGCCAGTTATTAACAGCACAGACTCTTCTATAAGATTTAGGAACGCCTGAGCTGCACTGAAGGGGAACTGAGCTAAGGATGTCATTTTCCAGAATCAAGATCTTCAAAACTCAACACTAATGCCTGATTCCTTGGCGTGCTGTCTATGGGAAGGGCATGTTTAATAACACAAATTTGGTATCTCAAGACCAGAGTGTGCCCGCATCTACCTTTCCCAAAGCCTATACTTTCTTGGGGAGGGTTCTTTTTGGATCTAAAAATATGTAGGAAAGGGGTGTCATTATGCAAAATAGATAGTAACATTTTCTTGCATTTACTCAGGTATTTACTTTCACCTCCCATGTTTTCGGAATATTGCCACCCACTCTTTATTTTTAAGTTTATTTTTTAATTTTTGTAAATTTTTATTTTTTATTTTTAAATGACAACAACTGTATGTATTTATGGTGTACAATATATTTTGATATATGTACACATTGTGCAATGGCTAAATCAAGCTAATCAATATATGCATTACCTCATATAGTTATACTTTTTTGTTATGAGAACACTTAAAACCTATTCTCTTAGTAATTTTCAAGAATATAAAACATTGTTATTAACTATAGTCATCATGTTGAATAATAAACCTCTTGAACTTATTTCTCCTGTCTAACTGAATTTTTTTATCCTTAGGCTAACATCTCCCCAATTCCACCACCTTACCCCACCCCTGCCCCAGCCTCTGGTAACCAGCATTCTACTCTCTGCTTCTGTGTGTTTGTCTTTTTTATTTTTAATTTTTTTAAGAGAAGGGATCTCACTGTGTTGATCAGGCTGCAGTGCAGTGGTGCAGTCATAACTCACTGCAGCCTCAGATTCCTAGGCTCCAGTGATCTCCCTGCCTCAGCCTCCCAAGTAGCTGGGACTACAGGTGTGCACTCCCACAGCCAGCTAATTTTAAATTTTTTTGTAGAGACAGAGTCTTGCAGTGTTGCTCAGGCTGGTCTCTAATTCCTGGCCTCAAGAAATTCTCTCAGATCTGCCTTCCCAAAGTGCTGGAATTATAGATGTGAGCCACCATACCTGGCCAGTTTGTCTTTTTTAGATTCCATATATAAATGAGATCGTGCAGTATTTGTCTTTCTGTGCTTGGTTTATTTCTATTAGCATAACGTCCTTCAGGTTTATCTGTGTTGTTGCAAATGACAGGATTTCCTTCTTTGTTAAGGCTGAATAGTATTCCATTTGTTTATATAACCACATTTTCTTTATCCATTCATCCATCTGTTGGTAAACACTTTGGTTGATTCTGTATTTTGGCTATTGTGAACAGTGCTGCAATGAACATGGGAGTGCAGATATTTCTTCAACATACCAATCTCATTTCCTTTGCATATATACCCAGAAGTGGGATTGCTGGATCATATAGCAGTTCTATTTTAAGTTTTTGAGAAATCTTCATATTATTTTCCATAATGGTTGTACTAATTTACATTTTCACCAATACCCCTTTAGAATGAATGTTCATGTTTTCTCTTCATAGGCGGTCAATTGTTTCTAGTCTTATTGTCAAGATGGTGACCAAACTGTCATTTGATAATCCCTCAGCATGGAACCTGGCACCACTGTGGGTGAAGCAAGCTCCAGAGGCCGGATCCTCTAATGCTGTCTATTATTGTTAGACTAGACCTCTGCAGCTGGCTTCACCCAAAGGGCTCCTTCCCACTCTGCCTCTGCTAAACTCAATGTCTGAGTCCTTGAGCACTTCAGTAAAGGGGCTTGATGGAAGGTCTCAGATAATATGTTTACTCTTTCCCAGACACCCTCCCCTATCCTCAGCTCCAAATCCATTTATCTCTCCCATAAAGTGCTTATTGACAGAGAACTTGAGTGCTCAGAATGATGCCAACTGAAGACAAGCCTCTCCAGATACAGCAGTCATGTCTCCCCTTGATCTCCCCAGGCTGAATCCAAAACAGCTGTGTTTCTGCCTCAACCTCAAGGATTAGCTCACGGACTCTCCCTCCTCCCACCACCAACTGCTTTCTTGGGTCGTTGATTTTTCAGAGAGAAAATGCCTGTGGTAGAGGCATGAAATAGCTCTGCTCAGCCTCAAGAAGAGGTTTGCAAGCTCATTCAGCCAAAAAGTAATTGTATTGAGCCTCCCAGAGAGCCTCTACTCCACCCACATTTGCAAATACTCTTTTACTACATACTCTGTGTTTCCAAGTCTCTAATTCAGATTCTTCTTTTGTTAGTTAAGAAGAGTGTGGGTTTTCAGGTATGCAGCAAAAGAAAAAGAGTCCATAAATAATAGAACTTAAAGAAGAGGCAGAGCTTAACACATGCATTTGAGCCCAATGTCTGATTTCATGTAGGTTGTAGCCTGATTTCTCTTGGGTCATTTCTACTCTAGCTAGGGCCTACTTAAACGATCTGATCTGGTTAAAGCTTATCATCCAGAATGAATTAGCTACAGTCTCACTTCTACAGGAATAGCAAGACCAAATGACTTCCAGCTTGATGTTTCCCTGAATCAAGCAAAATTGTCAAGCAATTCTTTTTCTTCTTTTGCTAGCTGGTTCTTTCTATTCTGGAACCTTAAATGCACACCTAGTCCAAGATTCCATATTTACCTTCTCTCTGGACATTTAATCATAACCCTCAACCATGTCTTTTTGCTGATGACATTTCAAGCAAAATTGTCATCCATTCACATTACAATTCATAAGGCACTATGCAAGAGTCACTTGGTTATATAGAGAAATCCTCACCTTAAGGACTTTACAGTCTGGAAAAGAGGACAAGAGGTTCAACGTGGCACTTTGTTATTAGGAGATGCAGAGGCCTGGATTCGAATTCAGCTCCTGCCCTGGGAAAGTCCACTTAACCTCTCTGTGCCTCAGTTTTCTCATGTGTAAAATGTGGTTCACAACTGTATTATCCCAAAAGGTTACTGTGAAGACTAAAGGAGATAATATATGTAGAGCATGTAGGACAATGCCAGGCACCTAGTATTGATTTAGCTATTACTACCATAAGAGAGCTACAAACAGAAACAATATATAGCGAAATACTATGAGATGCTGTGTTAGTCCATTCTCATGTTGCTATAAAGAACTACCTGAGACTGGATAATTTACAAAGAAAAAAAGGTTTTATTGGTCAACAATTCCACAGGTTGTACAGGAAGCATAACTGGGGAGGCCTCAGGAAACTTATAATCATGGCAGAAGGCAAAGAGAAAGCTGGCATGTCTTCACATGGTCAGAGCAGGACAGAGAGAAGGAGGTGCTACACACTTTTAAACAACGAGATCTTGGGAGAACTCACTCACTACACAAGAACAGCAAGGGGGAAATTCGCCCCCATGATCCAATCACCTCCCACCAGGCCTCTCCTCCAACACTGGGGATTATTCAACATGAGATTCCGGTGGGGACACAAGTCCAAACCATATCAGACCCAGAGGAGGATGAGGTACTATTTATTTGGAGGAGGGCAGTATAAGGAGTGTGGTTATATTCCAAGTAAAAAGCTAAGCAATAGACAACAAAAACCTGAACTAGACTATACTATACCATACTATACTATATACTATACCATACTATACTATATAGTATTATTAAACAAAGTTTATGGGAGGGCATTGTTTTGGATTAGTCCCTTTCACTAGGCCCCAGCAGACCAGACCAAACCAGAATGGAGTCATTCATGTTAAGTGCCACATAATCAATGTTCAGGTGCCACTGAACTCTAAAATGTGAGAATTTTCCAAGAAAACAGGAAATTCACAGCAACCAATCAAAAGGGGTTCAATTTACCTGAGCCTGCATGATAAAGAAGTTCCCTCTGCTGTAACTCTATGAGGAAAGTAATTTGAAACCACCAATTCATATTTTGTTCTGTTTCTGCTTTCTCCAGCCCTTTTCTGCCTATAAAGCCAACCCTTCCTGCTCTTGGAACATTTATTTTATACAATGAAGTGTTGTCCTATGTTAGAATCACAAATAAAAGCCCACTAGACCTTTAAACTAGATTTGTTGTAAATTTGACTCTTGATAATACATTATACTAGAAGAAAGACAAAGGGGCTGACCAACTTTAAGAGATGTGGTGGTAGAATAAACAAGGTTTTGGCATGCGTTAATTAGGGTGGACAGTTGATAAGAGGGAGTCAGAGGCTGTTCCAAGGGTCGAGTATCAGCAAGTTGAGGAATGATGGGGTCATGAATCAACTGGGAAGTCAGAAAGAAACAAATTTGTTTGTGGAAGAATGTGACTGGCTTGTTTTTGGTCATGTTGAGTTTGAGGCATTAGTGGAATATCCTGGTAGTGACATCTTGGATCTCTGAGACAAGTGTCCTCAAACTCCTGAATTATTGCCATACCTGTTACCTGCTTTTCCATCTTTCCCTCTTTTTTGATCAATCCAGCAGTTGGAAACTATGTTCAAGGGAAAAGATGAATTCTGGAGATACTGAAATGTCATCACTAAAAAGACATGGTTGAGGGTTATGATTAAATGTCCAGAGAGAAGGTAAATATGGAATTTTGGACTAGGTGTGCATTTAATGTTCCAGAATAGAAAGAACCAGCTAGCAAAAGAAGAAAAAGAAGTGCCTCTTTCCAGGAAAACAATACACCAACCAGCCATCAATATAAGTATTTCAGGCTCATCAACAATATGAGTGGCACTAATGCATTGCTCTACATAAAAGAGAGTGGAGAGTAAGTTAGGGAAGGCAAAGGAGGTTGGGTGTGGTGGCTCATGCCTGTAACCCCAGTACTTTGGGAGGCACGAGGTCAGGAGATCAAGACCATCCTGGCCAACGTGGTGAAACTCCATCTCTACTAAAAATACAAAAATTACCTGGGTGTGGTGGCACGTGCCTGTAATCCCAGCTACTTGGGAGGCTGAGGCAGGAGAATCGCTTGAACCAGGGAGTCAGAGGTTGCAGTAAGCTGAGATTACACCACTGCACTCCAGCCTGGTGACAAGGCAAGACTCCGTCTCAAAGAAAAAAAAATAAAAGGTATCTGTCAACCCACCTTTGATTGAGTCATCAAACTATCATTCACTTTTTTTTTTTTTTTTTTTTTTTTTGAGATTGAGTCTCGCTTTTTCACCCAGACTGGAGTGCAATGGTGAGATCTCAGCTCACTACAACCTCTGCCTCCCAGGATCAAGTGATTCTCCTGCCTCAGCCTCCCAAGTAGCTGGGATTACAGGTATGCAGCACCACGCCTGACTAATTTTTTGTAACTTCAGTGGAGACGGGGTTTCACCATGTTGACCATGCTGGTCTCAAACTCCTGACCTTGTGATCCACCTGCCTTGGCCTCCCAAAGTGCTAGGATTACAGGTGTGATCCACTGTGCCCAGGCTTTTATTTATTTATTTATTTTTTTAAAGAAATTCCACCAGTTCATTTGAAGTCTGATCAATGCTGGGTGAACAGATTAAATTCTCTTTAGAGTAGCAAATCTTAGGACTATAAGGTGAAGAGGAACTAGAAAGTCCAGCCATACCTAAGTCCAAGCTAGCCACTCTGGTCCTTTTCTCTATTGTATTCCATTAAAGACCCTGATATCTGGGACTAGAGTTCCTGCGCACTATATACCCATGACCTGGTCTGGAAGCAGCTCTTCTTAGCTGTCCTATCATGCCCTCAGTGACTCCGGATCTCTGAGACAAGTGTCCTGAAACTCTTGAATTCTCACATGCTCTTTCATCTTTCTCTCTTTTTTGGTCAATCCAACCAATTCATGGCTTCCTGTTGAATGTTACTTTATAATAATATGGTTTATGTTATTAATAGTCTTTAATGTTATTCAAGCCCATCTTCTATCATGTCATTGCTCAAAAAGCTTCAACAGTTTCTTACGGTCAAGCCCACTGTGTGAGCTTCTTAACTGGGCATTCAGAATCCTCCCCAATATCTTCCACTACCTATGATTTATATTTTAGCCAAACAAGACCCTTGATAATCTTGAACTTCATTGCATGTTTGCACTTCTATACCAGTGCTGAATCCCAAACTGAAATCTGGTTCATATTTCATGAAACAGCTGGTTTTTACACCCACATCTTGAAATCTCTTTCTATTCCCTCACCTAGATACAAACTCTCCAAGGGGCCAGTAGAGTGCAGTGGGCACAATCTTGGATTCTAAAACCCAGTTGTCAAGGTTCAAATCCCAGTCACACTGTATGCTGACTGTGAGATCATATACAAGTCTCTTTTCACTTCACATCTGTTTCCTGATCTGGAAAATGAAGAATATTAATCAGATATTAAATGAGATAACATACATTTAATCTAGTCTGTGGAACCCTGTAAGCCTGCAGCAACTGCGAGCTATTATGGCAGATGCTGTTGCTAGCCCACCCACATCCACTTGGTATTTGTCTCTACATTCTCAACCTGTTTATAGAAAACATTTGTGACTCTGCGTAGTCAAGATAGCATGCTCAGCTCTCATACAGGGCAGAGCAGAAGTGCCTGAGATGTAATCAATCTCCCAAGAAGCGACACTCAGACAATGACCGTTGGAGAGTCAATGGATGAATACCGCTTGTTAGGAATAACCCTGAAACCTATTCTAGAGTGTGGACAGCATAGAATCTCTTACTGTCTCTCAGACTTCCCCAGCAGGCTCTAACATCAGTTGCCCGCAATGGTAATTGGCTTGGCAGATACCTTTTATCAGCTCCTTTGATTCCCTAACTTACTCTCCACCCTCTTTTATGTATTTCCTGGGATAATTTCCCAAAACTACTTGGATTCTTGTCTTGGGGTCGGCTTTTGGAGGACTCTAAAACCATATCTGCTCTTATCACTACAGCTGAGTTCTTTGAAACTACCAGAATACTGCTTTGTTTGCATTAATCTTCTGCTAGTTAGAGTCTACCTTCATAAAACCTAAAATCCAACAAAAAATTAAGACCAAAATACATATATTTCTCAACAGTGCCTAGCACAGTACCTCTCACATAGAAGTTACCCAATCTGTATTTAGAGAAGAAAGAATAATGGTAGATCAAAAGATTACTCTATGAATACAAAAATAGAGCAAGGACTATTGATTGGTTACTAAGAATATTTTGCAAACTTTTATGGTTGGACACATCCTTTTAATGTGGATAGGTCTACCTAATACACTTGCAGCTTCTCAAAGTCCCCTCCCCTCGACGTCAGCGTCAGGACTCCTCGCCCACCTCCGGCTAGATTTGAGAGGTACTTGCCATTATCTCATCATTATCTTATCTTGTTAATGTACTTGCGTAATCTTTTTTTTTTTTTCTAAATATGAAAAGTATTTTACAGAGATTATATTTGACGCAGCTGCTTCCTGAAGACCTAGAGGTCACTTTTATCTTATAAGCACATTCTTCAGATTTTCGTGTGGGTGGGTAACTTCCGCCAGACTTTTCTGGAGATGGCTAATCCAGCCGTGGGATGTGGTTTCTTCTAACAGCCAGTCAGGAAAATCCTGTTTCTCAAACTCCTGTCTTGACCCCTTCCTGAACTTTGCCTCCTAAATCTTGAGGTCTGCCTTCTGTGGAAGAGAAATTCCAGAATCAATAAACTGAACTAGAGCCCTGGGATTATCAACAGGTAATGGTGATACTGTAGCAGGTGGCTGCATGAGATTTGTGATTACAGACTTGAGAGTGGCTGTCACCTTTGGTGCTACCAGAAGTAGCTTTCAAAACTGTCCTTCTATAACAGAGAGTTCTAGAAGGGTGGTCCATGGACCATCTATATTAGAAGGGCTTCTGGCTCTGCTTTGCTTGCAGATTACTGGTCCTGCTCAGGCACACTGAATCAGAATCACTTGTGAGGATGCTTCAATTTGCATTTTTAAACAAACTCCTCAGGTGATAAGGTGAACAAATTATCCAAGTTTTGGCATTGAAAGTCCCACATTCAGGAAAGCCTTTAGTCCTGAGGCATTTGGTCTCCACATGGGTATGTCTTATGTACACTGAATTCTTAAAGCTGTCTTACACCCCAAGGTATGCCACACTAACACAGACGCTGCTTCTACTTGGTAAAAATCTCTGAGACTTTGAGATGACTTTAATCCAGTGTGACATTGGGTGGGGAGCTCCCTCAGACATCGATCTTGATAAGATCCTTCCATGGGAACTTGAGTGTTTGAGAGACCCAGAGTGTTTGTTTTGTTACTTTACTTTTCCTTTTTTTTTTTTTTTTTTTTTTTTTTGAGACGGAGTCTCACTGTGTCTCCCAGGCTGGAGTGCAGTGGCGCGATCTCGGCTCACTGCAAGCTCCGCCCTCACGTGCAAGGAGTTGAACTTGGTCTTGAGTTTATAGTACACAATTTTATTCTATATCTGCAAGGCCCTTCTCTGGATTTATGTGGTTATTTATTTGCATTTCTCCACCAGCTCTCCATGCCCAGCAGGCAAACATTACAATGTGATTGTTTTATACTCTGAATTTGTTTGTATCTTTTTAAAGCATATAACATTGTTCCTAGGTATTTTAATTTAAACAAATTGTATTCTGCTGCAGACTTCACCTTAACTCTTGCCTTTTTCTGTTAAGTATTGTGTTTAACGCTGTATCATCCTTTGATCTGTTGTTCCTTGTGGTAGGCAGCTTTTAAGGTGACTCCCAGTGATGGTGCCCTGTTGGTACCCATGTCCCTGTACAATCACCTTACCTTGATTGTGGACTACACTTAGTGACTTGCTCTTAGTGAACAGAATGTGGCAAAAAGTGACAGTATGTTACTTTTGAGACTAAGTGATAAAAACCCTTTGTCTTCCTCTCATGTGCCCTCCCTTGCTTGCTCTGGTGGAAGCCAGCTGAAATTTTGAGAGCCACCTTACAGAGAACCTAACAGCAAAGACTGGAGAGAGGCTTCCAGCCAACAGCCAGCAAGGAATTGAAGCCCTCAGTCCAATAGCAGCAGTGAGGAACTGAATCCTGCCAACAGCCTCGTGGGTGAGCTTGGAAGCAAATCCTATTCTAGTCTAGTAGAGACTTGAGAGGACCCATAGCTCTTGCCAACACTTGATTGCAGCATTGTAAGAGATCCTGAGCCAAAGGACTCAGCTAAGCCATGCTGGCTCTTAGCCCACAGAGACTGTGATATAATAAATGTTTGTTGTTTTAAGATGTTAAACCTGGAGTAACTTGTTACACAGCAATAGATAACTGATACGCTTCTAATCATTGCATGGTGTCCATAGCATATCTCTACCACATTTTACTTGTCTGCTCCCTGCAGACGGGTTGCTTGCTGCCTGACTCTAACTCCTGCTACTACTGCAAACACCACTGCCATGAATATCTTCAGCAAGACCTCCTTCCAGACCTGCACGAACAGTTGCGTGAAATGTATATGCACAAAGGGATTGCAACGGAAGACCTAGAGACTAGGGAAGAACTTGGAACAATAATCTCAGTTTCTTCATTTCCTAAACTGAGAGTGTTGCTGTTTTTAAATGAAGGTATTTTTCCCCTAAGCATTTTGTTCTAAAGTTGAGCTGCCTTTGAGGGGAAATAAAGAGACTACCAGATTAATGGTTTTTTTTTCAAATGGGATGGTGGGGTAAGAAATAGTCGGGGTGGTCTGTGGAACAACTTGGAGGATTGGTGTTGTGTCTCGAAAAGATATTTAGGTATGTCCCTCCTTTTTTACCCAGGCCGACTGATTCACGCTGGGCTTCAGACATGAGAGGTTAGGAGTAGGAGGCATGCCTCGTTCAAAGGTGAGTGGACACATCTATAACCATTAAAACAATGTTTTTCTGTTTGGATTTAGTAAATGGTCTCAAGTTCCTGGAAATGTGTGCAGAGACCCCGTGGCCATGAGAAGATCTGTCATTTTATTTTTTACAGTAGGATGAAATATATTTGGAAGTCATTGGACTGTAGCTGTCCTACATCAAAAGGCATTTCATAACAAAACACTATCATGCCCCATTTATAGTAATAGCATGCTGTGCTCTGGCTGCTGTGGGCAAATAAAATATGTTCCTATAACATAAACAGCCTCACCTTCCCTCTAAAGACTAAAAGGCCATGAAAGATTTATTTAAATACGCTTTTGAAACATAGAGACACATACAAAAACATGTTAAACATATACATATGTAGATAGATAGATGGGTAGATTAGATAGATAGATGATAGACAGATAGATGAATAGAGAGAGAGAGAGAAATAGACAGAGATTGTCAGAAATGGACTATAAATTCTAAATTGAATAAATAATGTTAGAGAAGAGAATATCAGAGCCAGAAGGGACATTAAAAATTTTTAAGTCCAGGCACCTTTATTTTGTTGGCTTTTTTCCCAATTATTTTTATTGCGGTAAAATATACATAAAATTTCCCATCTTAATCATTTTTAAGTGTACAGTTCTGTGGCATTACATACATTCACGATGTTATGCAACCATTACCACCATCCATCTTTTTTTTTTTTTTTTTTTTTTTTGAGACGGAGTCTCACTGTGTCTCCCAGGCTGGAGTGCAGTGGCGTGATCTCGGCTCACTGCAAGCTCCGCCTCCCGGGTTCACGCCATTCTCCCGCCTCAGCCTCCCAAGTAGCTGGGACTACAGGCGCCCGCCACCGTGCCCGGCTAATTTTTTGTATTTTTAGTAGAGACGGGGTTTCACCATGTTAGCCAGGATAGTCTCGATCTCCTGACCTCGTGATCCACCCGCCTCGGCCTCCCAAAGTGCTGGGATTACAGGCTTGAGCCACCGCGCCCGGCCACCACCATCCATCTTTATAACTCCTTTTCATCTTGTAAAGCTGCAACATTATACCCATTAAACAATAACTACCCATTCCTCACTAACCCCAGCCCCAGTCAATCACCATTCTACTTTCCATCTCTATAATTTTCACTACTCTAAGTACCTTATATAAATGGAATCTTGTTTTTCTTTTGTGACTGGCTTATTTTTCTGAGCGTACTGTTCTCAAGGTTCATCCGTGTTGCAGCACATGTCAGAATTTTATTCCTTTTTAAGGCAATAATATTCCATTATATATATACAACATATTTTGCTTATCCATTCATCTGTCCATGGACACTTGGGTTAGTATTGTGAATAATGCTGTTATGAACAAGGGTATGCAAATATCTCTTCAAGACCCCACTTTCATTTTTATTTGTATTATTTATTTTATTTTATTTCATTTTATTTTATTTTTGAGACTGGGTCTTGCTGTGTCACTCAGGCTAGAGTGCAGTGGTACAATCTCCGCTCACTGCAACCTTCGCCTCCCGGGTTCAAGTGATTCTCCTGCCTCGGCCTCCTGAGTAGCTGGAATTACAGGCATGTACCACCATGCCTGGCTAAATTTTGTGTTTTTTGTAAAAAGGGGGTTTCACCATGTTAGCCAGGCTGGTGTTGAACTGCTGACCTCAAGTGATCCACCTGCCTTGGCTTCCCACAGTGCTGGGATTACAGGCGTGAGCCACGGTGCCTGACCAAGACCCATTTTTAGTTCTTTTGCTATACATCCAGAAGTGGAAATGCTGGATCATATGGTAATTCTATTTTTAATTGTTTGTAGAATTGCCACACTGTTTTCTACAGCATCTCTACCACTTTATACTCCCACCAACAATGCACAAGTGTTCTAATTTCTCCACATCCTGGCTAATGCTTTTCTGGCTAATTATTTTCTGGGTTTTACTTTGTTTTGTTTTGTTTTTATAGTAGCCACTCTTATAAATGTAAGGTGGTACCCCGTGGTTGATTTCATTTGCATTTCCCTAATGAATTGTGCTGTGGAGCATCTTTCCATGTGTTTCTTAACCATTTGTATATCTTCTTTAGAGATATGTCTATTCAGGTTCTTTGCCCATTTTGGAATCAGGTTGTTTTTTGTTGTTGAGATTTAGAAGCTCTCTAAATATTCTAGATATTAATCCCTTATCAGACATATGATTTGCAAACATTTTCTCTCATTCTTTTAGTTGACATTTTACTTTGCTGATATTATCTTCTGATGAATAATTTTAAAATTTGTTCATGAAGTTCCATTTGTCTGTTTTTCTTTTGTTGCCTGTGACCTTAGTGTCATATCCAAGAAATCATTGCCAAATCCAGTGTCACGAAGCTTTTACCCTGTGTTTTCTTCTAAGAGTTGTATAGTTTTAGGTCTTATATTTAGGTTTTGATCCATTTGAGTTAATTTTTTGTACATGGGGCTGGTAAGGGTCCAACTTCATTCCTTTGCACATAGATATCCAGTTCTCCCAGGACCATGTGTTGAAAAGGCAGGCATCTCATTTTACAGAAAAGGAAACTGAGGCCCAGAAGGAGAAGTGGCATGCCCAAGGCTGTGCCAGAAGCAAAGTGTAAAATAGAACCTGAGCCTCTGACTCCCAGTCAGTGCTATACAGACATTTACATTTAACATAAATTTAAATTTAAATTTAAATTGTTTGAATATGAAAATAAGTTATTTTGTTAGCTCTTGGGTTCACTAATGATGTAATTTCTAACAAACGAATAAAGGTTAGGTTGATAGAGTAGGTGATAATTTTAATGTGTTTTTCACAAATTCTTTGGTATTTCTTTTCTCAAGAGGTGGAACTTAATTCTCCTTTCTTTAAGTGTGAACTGAACTTAGTAACTTGCTCCTAAAGATTAGAATGTGGCAGAAATGACAGTGAGTGGCTTCTGAGACTAGGTCATAAAAGGCATTACAGTTTCCTCCTCGATTTCTCTCCCAGTAACTCCTCCAGGGGACACCAGCATCTCTTCTGACTCTTTGTTTCCATGTCTTAAGGAAGCAGCCTCCTGCCTATGGCCATCTGAGGAAGCCATATTGGAAGCAGCCCACCCAGCCCCAGTCAAGCCTTCAGATGACTGCAGTCTCAGCTGACATCTTGACTTTAACAACAGGAACAACAACAACAACAGAAACTCCAAGCCAGAACTACCCACCTGGAATTTGAGGGCTGCTTTCAAATTCCTGATCCATAGAAACTTAGATAATAAATGATTGTTGTTTTAAGCCACGCATTTTTAGAGAAATTTGTTATGCAGCAATAGAAAGCTAGTACAGAGAATAAACCAGCCTCTCTTAAATTACCACCATAAAAACAGAGAATTAACCAGCCTCTCTTAAATTACCACCATAAAACCAACTACCTATTTTATTAAAAGGTAAAACCAGCTGCTGAAGAACTTTTTTCCTCTCAAGGGTTTGGCACTTGAGGTTCAACAGTAAGAAGAATTGAAGAGTGAAGGCTTCCTGGCTACCCTCTGGCATCCTGTGTTTGGTCTGAAGCCTGATAAGCCTGGGTTGCTCTTCCAGTCCACCTTGTATGAGACTGATGTGGAAAAATGTGTCTCTTCTCAAGGGCTAACTCTGGAACCCTAGGAAAATATTCTAGATTTGGATCATATTAAAATGGGTATTAGACCTAGGTTCTAGTTCCAGCTCTAAGATCTGGATGTGTCAAAATCCTTTTCCCTTTGTAGGTTTTTAAGTTTGGTCTCTTTAAATAAAGAAACAATCACCCATGCTTTGTCTTTTAACTTCCTACTTCAAACAAGGAGCTGAAGACACTGGCCATCATCAAATGACTAGTGGACAATTTCCACTGCCTCAGTGAAATTTGTAGTCTGACTCTCATCATCTCTTGCCCTTTTTTTTTTTTTTTCTTTTTAAGCTGTGTTTGTGAAACTGCCTTTGCAAAGATTATGAGAGGGAGAGAAGTCTAGCATGACCAACTCCATCTTGCTTCTAGCCTCACGGGCTGGCTTCCCTTGCTCATTCCCAGCCACAGGCCAAGCTAACCATGAGAGGAATTTAGTTTATAGTTTAACTTTGAGGCAAGGATGATAATATTCTCTCCCTAAAGCAGATCCCTTCCTTGTTTGGGTTCTGAAACCACCTTTGTAAGACTAAGGAAATACCACAAGATTAGGATTATGGAAAGGGCCTGAATTCTGCTCAAATGGAGGCATCATTTCTATACTTCCTTACTGCTCAGGAGTTATGTGGCCAAATGTCACAGAGTTATGACTTCCTCAATTGCTCCTGTAGATAACATCACTATTGTAGAACCTGAGACCGGTCTTTTGAGATGTTTTTCAGATTTTTGCATTCTGGCAACTGACTGATGCCTCCCAGACTAATGACTCAACCAGTCCTATGGCCTCTACCCAGAGGTGGACTCAGCAAATGAGGACTGTTTTCCTCACACTCCTGTGATTTCATCCCTAACCAATCAGTAGCACTCATTCCCTAGCTCCCTGCCCACCAAATTTTCCATAAAAAGCCTAGCCTCTGAGCTCTTAGGGAGACTGACTTGAGTGATAAACTCCAGTTCTTCTCTATGGCCAGCCTTGTGTTCATTAAACTCTTTACTTCTATACCATGGTCTCAGTGAATGGTTTTATCTGTGCAGCAGGCAGGAAAAACTCATCAATCGATTACATTTGTCACTAAGTCCTCTCAGCTGGAGACTCATCAATGATATTAAATTTTAAAAAACTACCAAGCAAATACAATTCAAGTGGAAGCTCACCTGTGGAGTTATGGGAACACACTGTTATTCAAGAGAGCTGAAGTCTGAGTCAGATGCCTAGAGATATGTTGTCTTAGCTTTGCCACTCATTGGCTATGTGATCTTGGATAAGTCACCTCACTCCTCTTGATCTCAGCTCCTTCTTTAAGAAAAAAATAAAGTAGTGATAATTTTAATAGCCTTTACTGACTGCAATCTAAAAAAATGGGGTTAAGTAAATTGCATGCATTACCTTTAACACAACCCTGTGACATAGGAATTAGTGCAACATAAATAGCCTCATAAAATCTGTATTTTACAGATAAGGAAACTAAGTTTCAGAGATAATAAGTGGTGGAACCGGATTCAAACCCAAGTTCTTAACCACCATGGTCGTAGTAATTATAAATCAGTTTCAGCTTGAAATTGAACTCTCTGGATGCTAGGATTCAGAAGAGATGTGACATCTGTGAAGAACTGAAGGTGTCGGTCTGCCAGGCATTTAGTTATACGAGGAAACCAGAGTGAGGTTAGCATCAAGGAGTCACTGGTTCTAGAGCAGAGGGAAGATTCTATTTACTTTTGATGCTGGTCACTACAATGTTATGGTGCCAGCAAGAGAGCAATGTAAAAACAAAAAGGCCTGGGATATTAGTATGCAGGTCATCTGGAGAACTGATGCCAGCATCTTCTGTAGTAATTGATGAGGATGCCCAACAATTGACATCAACGACCTCGACAGTGGACACGGGCAGGGATTGAATGCCTTGAGCAGACACCAGTGACAGTGTCGGCAGTGACTGGGAGTCATTACCCCAAATGTGCCAGGGCAGGAGGGGATAAATGCACCAGATGTCACGTGGCAGCCCAGAGCACATGTGAGAAACCCTCCGAGGCTACCCAGGAGACACCACGGGAGACAGAAACCCAGGATCATACTTGAATGAAATTTGAGAGAGAGTTTAAATTTCTATAGAACAGAAGTGTATTTTCCTGCAGAAATTTTGTATTTGCTCTTGAGATCCTATTTTTACCCTCAGACTTGGGTGGTCTGACAAATGTAGGTTACTGATGAGATGGAAGGGTGCGACTCCACAGTGCTCTGTGAGGGTCTTTCACTTTGCCTCATGATTCCCAGAATTACAGCATTTCAGACTCCATTGACAGAAACACCAGAGCTGGCAAATGCAGTGCAGATCCATTGGTGAATCTTGAAAGGATTTCTGATGCTAATTTGTTGCCCTCGGGACTAACTGGGGTTGAAGTATGATTATTCCTAATGCGGTGGTCCCAGCGCTGTTTGGCGAGGAAAGTGAATACTTTCTCTAACTGGCCACAGTGCTCTCCAGGGAAAGATGTTTGATCTGGGGCACTGAGGCATTCTTCCCTGCTGACTGTTGGGAAATACAGCTTCTCTGTGGGAAGGGGCTTTGCTGTCATCGTACTGAGGTAAGTGCCTATAGGGAAGAGAGGTGAAGTGGGGGAGATGTGGACCACATTCCTCCTACCAGGAAAAAGGGGCTGGCTCCTTTCTGAGAACTGCTTTCTGCTGGGAAGGGGCTGGATGAACCATGTAACCCCACCTTTTGCTTGGAAATGAAGAGCTTCCCCACTCCAGAGGAAGGAGAGGGGAGGAGAGGAGGGAAAGGGCTGCAGGGCATGTTCCTCCCATTCCCTCTCAAGCAGAAAGGAAAGCTGTCTTCAATTAGGAAAGGGAAGGAGATTCAAAACATCTGGCGGGAAAAGTGCTGGTTCTGGAGGGTCTTTGGGAGGAGCATGGAGGCTTGTAGACAGCATGCCTGCCTTGCTGGACCTGACACAGCCCTCTGAGAGTCTGTCACCACCTCTTCCTCTTCAGCTCTGCCTGGTCTCCTTGTCAGGCTGAGGTCTCTGGCTGCCTCCGGCCCTGGACTAAAGGAAGCAGTAACAGCAGCCCCAACCTGGGCAGCACAGCCCACAGCTTTCATCTCGGGGTCAATGGGTAATTTGCACAACAGGGAGACCACCTACGGAGGCGGTACGGAGTTCACAACCTCTAGCACTTAGGCATCTAATCAGTTTGGTTTTGCCTGTGGAGAGTCTCCCTTTGAATCTCAAAGCTACCAAGCTGCCTTCTTCCCTATCCTTTAAAATACTTCCATACTCCCACCTCCTCTTAGGAGCCTTCTTGGAATGTCTGCAGAAACTTTATATTCCTCCTGCCCAACCACATACATAATGTCAAAGCTGCCCCTTCCATTTGCTTGCATCTCCTGTGGACTGCTCACCTTCTCCACCCCAGGCAAAGCAGATGGCTGAGGGACATTAGGGTTGCTTATAGAGCTGTGGAAAATTCTCTACAAATCAACCTCCTGTCGCAGAGACCCCAGGTTTCCCAGGAGTCACAAGGCACCAAAGCCTGGAGGCTCCTTAAGGGTCACCTGCTGGGTGGGACTTGACTACATTCCCCAGGAGGTTTCGGCCCAGGGCCTCTGATCAGGATTTCCTTTGGGGTGGGCAGATTGGGTGTGGAAAGGAAGCCAGGAAAGGTCCTTTTGGTTTTCTCAATGACTGACAGAGCACAGGGGTGATCTGAGAAGGAGCTGGGCATTCCAGGATTGTGCAAATGTGGGCCCAGCGTCTGTTTTCCATTAGCCTCTTTCATTGAAACATGGTGGTCTCTTATGGGTTTAAAGTTTGTATTAAGCATCTAGGCTCTAGAAAGTTTTTTGTTTCATGGAAGGTGAACTCCTCATCCCACTTAAAAGCCATGGAATTGTGTGCCATATCCCAAAGGAGCACCCATTCAAAGGCACATGCCAAAGCTTCATCCCTGCCCTCTGGGCCACGGTGGCTTCTGAGGCTTCCAGCCGTGATAGCAAGAAGCAGTTGACTATCACTTCTAAACCTCAGCTGGTTCATGTATAGGAATGCATATTGCTGAAAAATTATAGCATCATGGACTTTAGAGCTGAAAGGAATTTTGAAAGTTGAGACCAATTTTTATTTGACACAAAAAGAAATGAAGTTCCAGAGAAGTTACATGATGTAACCAAGGTCACACAACCAACTAAGACACCTAGGTATTAGTCCGTGTTTTGCAAGAACCTCTGACACTGTGCTGTTTTCATGATACACTGCATTAGAGTAAGACACTAAGAGACCCTAGGTATGAAAAAAAAAGTGATGTAACATTAAAAGTAAATACAACACTAAACTTAAAAAGATTAGACTTACAAGTTTTACTAAAGGGAAAATAAATTTTGCCCCCTAGATGTTTTGGTTGCAAAATTCTGCAAAAGTTCATTAGAGATGAGCTTTTCTATTTTTTGTTTATATCCTGCTCAGCCTGGTGCTTTGTAGCACATAGTCAGTCTTGCCAATTGGGTAGATAACCAACAATGATATATGCCATATATTTTGAAAGTAAGCACATTTAAAGAACAGGAGTCCCACACTCTCTTTTTTCCTTTGGTTCTTCTGTGAGGGGGAAGAATTTCAGGAGTTGTTTAAAGGCTTGAAAGGGACACCGGGCCAGAATCCCCCAGCTAAGCTGGTTCTGGCATTATCTTGCTAGCAGTCACTTCTAGTCACTTGGTATTTGTGCCATGCCTGGCCTCCTTAGGAATCTGAGGAATCACTAAAGACTGTTTGGTGTGATCACTTCTGCCCCAAAGGCTTCCTGCATCACCAGCCAAGAACCCAACCCAATGAGTGCGCGAAGAGCCAGAAAGACCAGACTGGTGCACACTAGGACATTGGCTAATTTTAGATACAGGGACTGGGTGGGAACCAGATATGAGGGTGGGGATCTTGGATGGAGGCCACTTGAAGATTCAAGGCTAAATGTTGCGGCCTAGGACTCTCCAAGAACATGCAGGAGAAAGACTTTGTGGGTCCTATGGAGCAGGCATAAATAGGGGGTGCAGTAATGGGCACAGAAGTGTGAAAGTCTCCTGAGAAAAAGTGGAAAAGGCCTTTTCAGTCTAATAAGTTGATATGTTTACTCACGCCAATCTTTTCCTCCATTTTAGAAGCAGAATGTCCTCCATTTGCATAGCCCTTTTACACTGATCCTTTTAAGACTGGAAGGTGAATGTTACTTGATAAACTCAAAGAATTGAGGACAACAGACAGATGACAGACAGACAGACAGACAGACAGACAGAATAAAAATGAACACAAGTGATGACCACACCATTCAGAATCATAGGTTGCTGCTTATCCTTCCAGGTAAAGCTGGCTGTAAAATACAAGATTGACTCTTCTTTTAGTATTTTGATTTTTTTTCCATATCATTTTAATTGGGAGAGTTGCTTGATTAAAATTTTCAAAGAGGAGTCCAAAGCAGTATCCAGAACCTTTGAAAGCTGGTCTCATGTTTGAGGTGTGAGTGGAACATATTATTCTTCCATTCCCTCACTTGGAAGCAGCAGTTGAAAATATTTAGGTTCTTTTACTCCTAATTTCCAACCATGAAAACCCAGAGGCATGTTCTGATAGGGGGCCAACTGGCACTTTTATAATTTTGAAAAGAGTTGACAATTAAAAAGATGTGGGATGGGGGAAAATAAAGAAAATTCCTCCCTAAAAAAGTAAACAAGTACTAATTTTTTATTATTTGGGCGATCAATACTAATCAGATTGATTTTATGTGGAGGCCCTGAGAACCACATGTTACTAAAAATCCTGGCTCAAAATAATGCCATGTGTGAGATACTGAGCTAAGCTTGAGAAATTAGATCCACTTCTGTTTGGAGAGGAGGTGAAGAGGGAGAAGAGGAGGAGGAAAGCCCAGTTTTTCCTTTGTTTCCTTTTGAAATAAAGCAAGAAAGTGCTGAAATACCCTTCTTAGGTTGGTGGGAAATCAAGGCTAACTAATCCCAGGTGGATTAAGTAGCCAGAGAGTCCAGGAAATGTCTAGTCCAGTGACTTTCTGACAGGTGGGGGATTGGGAGCCAGCTATGCCCACCTCAGGACCTTCAGGAATCCCACACTTGCCCTCTGAAGTGCTGCTGTCTTGACCGACCTTTTCACACCCAGAGCCAAGAATTACAGCCTGTCTGAGCTCACCTCTCTGTGACCTCCCAGTCCTACTCTTTTACCCAGAGACACATCTGGGTCCCAGCTGAGCTCAGATGTTGGAAGGGTTTATCACACCCATCCTCCTTCAATTGCCCCAGGTGCCCAGGGAGAGGTGATCACCAAGGCAACAAAGGGACCTCTTGTGACCTTGGGTCACCCTCTGAGATGAACATTTGGAGAATGAGGTTAAGCGATCCTGGACCAGCATGCTTTTCCAAAAGGACACTGCTCATCCACCTCTGTAGGACTTACTGGGCCATCCTGACCCCATCACCCAGTGAATCCCACTAGAAGGTAGGTCCATAGAGAACAGAGGCCTTTTGTATTAGGCTGGTACAAAGGTAATGCAGTTCTTGCCATTTTTTTTTAACAGCAACCTAATACTTCAAACTGCATTTCCAATGCCCTGCACAATGCCTGGCACAAGTGGGAGTGTAGCACGTGCTTGTTAAATGAATGCAGGAATGAATGAAGAAGGCTGCATGGGCCCCAATCTTCCTAACAATGTACTGTGCTCCAGAATCTATGGCCTTTTTTCTTTACCTCCCACTCTTCTTTTCTTGATCTATGCCTTCCTTTTCAAGGGCCCTTTCTCTCATTTTCCTAACACTTGGAAGGCACTTAGAGCCCATTTAAGATTGATGTGACTATACACAGGATCACACTCATTCCCAGTTGCATTAATTTGCTTGGGCTGCCATAACAAAACACCACAAACAGGGGACCTTAAACCACAGAAATGTGTTTTCTTACAGTTCTGAAGGCTGGAAGGAAGCCCAGGATCAAGGTATCAGCACGGTTAGGTTCTGCTGACCTCTCTCCTTGGTTCCTAAATAGCCACCTCTGGCTGTGTCCTAACATGGCCTTTTCTCTGTACATGTGTAGAGAGAGAAAAAGAAAAGGAGAGGGAGAGAGTGCGAATCTCTGGTATCTTTTCCTCTTGCTTATGGGATTAGGGCCCCATTCTTATGACCTCATTTAACTTTATTTAATTACCCCATTAAAGGCCCTATTTTCAAATATAATCCCTTTGAGGATCATAGCTTCAACATACGGATTTTGGGGGGATACCATTAAGTTCATAAAATCAGACAAGAGGAGCTCTCTGATGGGTCCCACAATCTAGAGGGTACCACTCTGGCCCTCTGGTCGTGCTCTTTCCTAGAGCATGAGGAACCTACCAGATTACAGGGTCATGTCCATCCAGAGCTGGTGTTCTACCTTCTAGACTATATTCTGGGTACATGGTACCCCAAAATTCTTTTCCCAAGGAAAGACCCTGCCTCCCACTCAGTGGGTGGCCACGGAGCAGCTATTTCAGCGGAGCCAAAACAGTGCTTGGAATGTGAGCCAGTTTGCCTATACATGAGCCTGCCAGGCCCTTCATGATGTGGGAAGATGCCTGGGGAGGAAAAAGAAAGGGGGTAACCCAGGATCATGGGGCCAGGGGCTGGGACTGCAGCCAGCTCACCACAAGCCACCATACTGTGGCAGGAAGACATATTTATTTAATACTTCCTTAGCTTCATGTAGGGCTTTTACATATTTAGATGTGATAGATGGGCCTCCTTTTGTACTCCTCCCCTGGGCACAGTAAATGTTATGCCTGGGCCCGACCTTACATTCTGGTTTGTCCTAGGACAATCCGAGTTTATGCCTGATGTCCTGCAGTATTATTAATACCATCACACTTTCAATTATGTCCTGTTTGGGGACAATAAGTCATGTGCTCTGCTCAGCTATGAGATACAACATTAACACAGAAGTTGGGGAACCAACCAAGAAGAGGTAGATCTAGAATAATGAAATAGTTGTTAGCCCACCCCTGAGCTGGCTGCAGGATGTACGAGATGTACAAGACATGCTTCCTCCCCAAGGAGTTTGTTGATCATGTCTAGGGCACCAGACTCACACTTTACTTTTTCTAGAGAACAATGCAGGAAAGTGCACAGATATAGTTTGGTATTTAATTAATCGGGGCCCAAATATACGGTGTGGATAGTGAAAGAAATATGACTGTCTGCAGAAGTCTCCAAACTAAGGCTTCTTAGGCTGGAGCACATAAAATGGGAAACTAGTTCAACAAAAAGAATAGTAGTACAAAAATATAGAAATCTTTCTGTATATATAAAACAATAAACAAAAGAAGCCCATGAAACTCCCTTAATGCCTCTCACAGCCCTGGGTTAAGGACTGAGCAAAGGTTTGAGGCATTTTCTTTTTCTGCATCCAAGTCCTTATTTTCAATTCACACTCTCATCACATCCCTTCCTGGGGACAGGAGCCTGAGGAAGCTTGAACAGGCAGGGACCATCTGGGCCAGCTGCACTGGCTGTAGTCTGGTTGTTTTAAATCTCACCTTGCTCCTTCCCTCTGGTGCCTCAACTCCCTTCTCCAGATGCTGAGGCCTATATGTCTTGATCTCATGAAGTCTCTGAAGCTCTATAACCTTTTCTGACAACTTACTCTCTATGCTGACTTTCTTTTGCTTAAAGCGCCTGCCATATGGACACATCTTCCCAGTTATCCTCTCCTCTGTGAGAGTCCACCTGGATTGGAGTACCACAGTTAGGTTCACAACCTGGAGTCTGCACGGAGTCTCTGAGGTCATTACCATTCTCTTTGTGCCAGAATAAGGGATGGTTTTTTAATTGAGATCTTTATTAATTTTCACATGTAACTTTTAAACAATAGATAATGTATCCCCATGGAACAATATTCAGAATGTACAAAAGGGAATACTGTAAAAAGCCTTATGTATTCAGTTCCTCTCTAGTTTTCTGCATTTTTTCCAGAAAGGCTTATTTTCTATCTCTTATTGTTCCTATAAAAAAATACAAAGGTGAATATGCAAAGCATATTGCTCTACACTGGTTTCTGTTTTAAATACACCTTTTGATTTAGAATAGCTTTAAATTTATTAAAAATTGCAAAAGTAGAATAGAGTTCCCACTAACCCCCTACACACACACACATACACACACATACACAGACACACACACACACACACACACACACACACGTTCCTCTACTAAATAGCTTAACATTAGTTAGGTACATTTGTCACAATTAATAAGCCAATACTGACACATTATATTTAATGAAAGTTTGTACTTCACTCAGATATCATTTGTGTTTACCTCATGTCATTTTCCTATTGCAGGATCACCTCCACGACACCACAGTTCATTTAGTTGTTGTGTCTCCTTAGGAGTCTCCTGGCTCTAACAGATTATCAGATTTTCCTTGTTTTTGATGACCTTGACAAATTTGAGGAATGCTGCCAGGTTATTTTGTAGAATGTTCCTTGACTGGGATTTTCCTGAGGTTTTTGCGGGGTTAGACTAGGGTTATGGGTGACCACAGAGGTAAACTGCCATTTTTCGTATCAAAGATACCTGCTGTCAATATGACTTATCACTGGATATTAACCTTGATCACCTGACTGAAGGTGTTTGCTAGGTTTCTTCACTATGAAGTTACTTTTTTTCCTCTCTTTGCACGCTGTACTCTTTGGAAGGAAGGCACTAGGTACAGCCTACACTTCAGAATTGGGATTTATGCTCTATCTCCTTAAGAATAACTGCACAAATTATTTGAAAACTTTTTGCATAAGAGATTTGTCTTTTCTCCCCAGTTATTTATTTATCCAGTCATTTATTTGTAGCCATGTGGACACATACATACATATTTTATACTTTGTGTCATAACCCGTGTTAATCAGCTGTCATAACAAAATGTCATATACAGGGAATTTTGTTTTTTCTCTCTTCTAGAGACTGCGAAGTCGGAGATCAAAGTGCTGGCCAATTTGATTTCTGGTGAGAGCTCTTTTCTTGGCTTGCAGTAGGCCTCCTTTTCCCTGTGTCTTCACATGGCAAAGAGAGAGAGCGAGTTCTCTCCTGCCTTTTCTTACAAAGACAATAATCCCATGGGATCAGGCCCCTTCCCTGTGACCTCAATTAACCTTAATTACTTCCTAAATAAATATCCAGTTCCCAGATACAGTCACATAGTGGGTAGGAGATTCACCCTGTGAATCTTGGGGGCATGTAAGTCAGTCCATAGCGTAATCTAATTCTACTTTATTTTGCTGCTGAAATTGTTCCAGTTTTGGCTGTTGGGAGCTCTTTCAGTTGGCTCCTGTGTTCCTTTGATATAATCCTGTCATTGCGGACATTTTTTAGCACTTCCTTACTTTGCACTTTGCTTTTGTCATTTAATAATCCAGTTTAGAAATCATGCCCAAGTGTGAAAATCTTCCTCATTTAATTTATAGCTAAGGAGATTGCTACAGAACAGCAATCTCTATCTAGTCTCTTATTAATGGCTATCTAGTCTCTTATTAATGAACATTTAGGTTGTGTTCAGTCATTTGCTATTAGAATCAATACAGCTTTGAGTGACATAATATGTATGTTGGTATAATGTCAGATAATTTCCAGGATGAGTGTCTTAATCCATTAGGGCTGATGTAACAAAATATCATAAACTGAGTGGCTTGTAAACAATAGAAACGTATTCCTCAGAATTCTAGAGGCTGGAAAGTTCAAGATCAATGCACCAGCATATTCAGTGTTTGGTAAACCTTCTTGCTGTATTCTCAGGTGGTGGAGGGGTGAGACTCTCCCTGGGGCCTGTTTTATTAAGGGCACTAATCCTAATCACTAGGGCTCCTTGCTCAGAGTCCCCAGTGACCTCCCAGAGTCCCTAGCTCCTAACACCATCACCCTGGGGGTTAGGATTTTTAACACTTGAGTTGTGAAGTGATGTAAACATTTAGTCCATTGTAATGAGGAACTGCTGAGTCAGAGGAATATGTGCTTGTCCTTTTGATGGATGTTGACAGTTGCCCTTCAATGAGATGGCTCCAGCATACATTTCCATAAGTAGTGGGTGGGCAGTGCCTATCTCACCCAGCTTTTCCCATATGGTGTATACATACATTTTTTGATTTTTTTATGGGTCTTAAACATGGGAAATAGTCTATAGTTTGGAAGACACCAGAGAAAAATGCTTCACAGCTCGCCCTGGTGACTCACTACAACTTATGGGAAGATGTGAGATTATTCTGTACTCTAATGTATGCTAGCAGGCGCACTCCACCCAAAGCCTTCCTGTGCGTTCCTCCCTGTGAGCTCACATCCCGTTCACCAGCTGACTGGGAAGGGAAGTCAGGACCAGGCCTGACCCCATCACACCATCATAACCTCGGGATGGCAGGGCTGGAAGGCACTTCAGACGTCATCCTTTGCAGACTCCTCATTTTAGAGTGAGAGGCACGACATGTCCACAACTGGTTAGTGCCAAAACCTGGGACAGGCTTCACATCGTCCAGCTCTTAGAGCACTGTTGACAATGTCTGCCTTCACTCGGAATTCAGCACCTGCTTTCAGTATAAACCCCTGCATTTCACTAAAACTGAGCAGACTGCTGATTTAAAAAAGAGAGGTCCATCCAACAGGGATGAAGTTTTTCCTTCTTGAAAGAGGACATTCACCTAATGGGAGACCTGGAGTCAGAATCTTTCTCATGTGTGACTTGGCACAGTAACACAATGCAGGATGCTGGTGTGTTAATACAAGTAAAAATTGCATCTGCCTACCTCAGAGTCAACAACAAGGTCAAGGATTTAATATGAGTACATCTGAAAACATTACTAATCATGATAATGATATCAATGTCTTTTATTTGCAAGTTCCATTTGTTTTTGACTGAAATAGTAACTCCTGAGTGGGGCTAGAAGCCAAGCATTCGACAAGTTTGCTCTTTGAGGGGTTCTAGTTTCACTTCCCCATTCATGGGCAACCATAAACCACATACAGGAACCTTCCATGTGCTTTTTCATACCTGCTTTCTCTCTTCCTGTTTTCTCCTTGCCCTTTCTCTCCCAGGCTTTTCTCCAGTGTGACCTTGCACAAATCACTTTCCTTTCACGGGTCTCAACGTCATTTGAAAAATGAACAGACTGTACTAGACGACTTGTGAGTTCCTTTCCTTCCCTGAGATTCCATGATGACCTTACATACGGTTTCTTTATTATTTTCTCTTATCCTCAGTAACACAAGAACTGTAGCCATACTGTGGGAACCTGATATGGTTTGGATGTGTGTTCCCCCAAATCTCATGTTGATCGGTGATTCCCAGTGTTGGTGGTGGAGACTGGTGGGTGACGATTAGATCATTCATCAGGGTGGATCGCTTCTGAATGGCTTAGCACCATCCCTTTGGTGATAACTGAGTTGTTGCTCTGAGTTCATGCAAGATCTGGTTGTTTAAAAGAGCATGGAACACCTCCCTGCTGACTCCACACTGCTTTTGCCATGTGATGCACCTGCACCCCCTTCACCTTCCACCATGATTTTAAACTTCTAGGGGTCCTCACCAGAAACAGATGCTGGCACCATGCTTCCTATACAGCCGGCAGAACCATGAACCAATTAAATCTCTTTTCTTTAAAAATTACCCAGCTTCAGGTATCCCTTTATAGCAACACAAACGATTAGCACAGAGCCCAGTAATTTATTCCTTACAGAGATGTCTAGAACAGTGTACTTTCAAACGAATGTGGTAGCCTCCCTAGTTCATTCTGTCCAGGCCACCACTAAAGCACTGGGATCTGTTCAGCATTCCTAACTGAAGAGTGACAGTTTCCAATCCAAGAAATTTACAGGAGAGGAGCAGTAGGAACTCCAAATCACATCACAACCATGCTGGTTCAAATACAGATGTGCTGGTTGTTAAAACACTTAACTACCTCTTTACTGGTTGGTAAATAGTCACTGCTTCAAAAATCCAGGGTGATACCTCATTGTGATCACGTCATGTTCACCCCATTTGTGAGGGAGAGACTCCCCACCCTACATAGAATGAGATGGCTGAACATGATACCCAATAATGGACAGATGAGATTAACAGCAGTTTAGTAGTCACATTTACTAACAGCCCACAGGAGGAGGATGCCAAATGCCTTGCAGGGCCACACGGAGATTGCACTTGGGAATAGAGTGAGCAAGCAGAGGCTGTGGAAGGCAGACTCTGTAGTAACAAGAAGGTGAGGTGCCCCCTAATTCCCACGGGAGGAAGTAGTTGGTTTGTCTGAATACTTCTGTAGGCCTGCAGGGAACTAAAGCTCACTAGGTTGAAGCCCACATGGTGTGCAGCTGGTCTACCTGAGAGGTGAGTGAAGGGGTATATGTTACAAGAATAGAAGAATTCACAGTTTGGCTATTTTGGGTCCTGTGAAGCTAAAACATGTCAAGGCAGCACATGAAATTTTAGGCCTTGTAATAAACATGACCACTCACTTCCCAGCCCTGTACCCAGCTTGCATCTGGATTGCCCCAAGATCCAGCAACAAAAGCATTCATGTGTGGTACAGCAGAAACCTCCAGTCCCTGATCCAGCACAAAGGCTACTTGCTGTCCTTCTGACTTGGTCATGCACATGCTTTACCAGCTGTTACATACTTTGAATATCATCCTGGCCACAGCCATTAACACATGGCAGAGCACTTTGACTCAGACCTTTTTTCTTTCCTCCTCCTTGTTCAAAGCTCCCAGTATTTTTATTCTTCCTGTTGACTGTACAACTGGAATGGCCTGAAAAATCCTTATCTTCCCCATCCCTTCTTTACAACCTTGTTCCATCCAGTTGGAACTAGAAAGAAAGAGAATGAACTAACTCACATTGAGTTGCTGGTTATTCACTATTTCCAGGAATATTTGTGTTTTAAGAATAGACTCTGCTTTACTTTAAAGGCAATATTTACAATATTCTTTGTTTTAAAGAATAGACTCTGCTTTAAAGGCAAGCCATGAGCCTGCAAGCCAAACCTAGCCCACACCTGTTTATGCACAATTCTCAAGCAAAGAATGATGTTTATATTTTAAATGTTAAAAAAGAAAACAAGAAAGAACATGCGATGAAGACTATATGTGGCCTGTGAAGACTAAAAGATTTACTATTTGGATCTTTATAGAAAAAGTTTTCTGGCTCCTCACTTAAAGCAAAGATTATCTAACGGTAGAAATGAGGACATTAATAACAGGCTAGGACACTGATTTTGGAGCAGGGGTTCTCATCTGGTTCACACGGAAATGCTAAAATCAGAGAGATAAACAGAGAATAAAACCAGATTAGAAAGCTGAAGTCGATAATGCTGAAAAGGCTATTGGCAAGAGAGTGTTCAGGACCAAAGAGCTGAAAACAGATGTAGTGAGGCATAAGAATGTTAGGGCAGAAAAGGCCATTCTGGAAGGGTTGCCAAATCCATCCTTCTGATATATATTGTTTTCTTAAGGGCCCAGGAGCTGGGGAGTCTTCAAAAAACAAGGGTGGACATAGATGGAATGTGCAACAGTGAATTAAAACCATGTAAAACTGACCTACCTGAGGATGTAATTTTTTGTTCTCTTCTTACCCTCATATGCTGGCACAAAGAAGAGGACTGGAGGGTTTGAATGGTGTCTTCCAAACAAGACATCCATGTCTTTGAAATATTAAATGCTAATAAAATTGGCACTTGATATGGCCTGGAATTGAGTTAAAGAAAATAGGCAGGCCAGGAGCGGTGGCTCACACCTATAATTCCACCACTTTGGGAGGCCAAGGCAGGCGATCTTGAGGTCAAGAGATCGAGACCATCCTGGTCAACATGGTGAAACTGTGTCTCTACTAAAAATACAAAAACTAGCTGGGCGTGATGGCACGTGCCTGTAATCCCAGCTACTCGGGAGGCTGAGGCAGGAGAATCACTCGAACCAGGGAGTTGGAGGTTGCAGTGAGCTGAGATTGCACCACTGTACTCCAGTCTGGGGACAGAGCGAGACTCCGTCTAAAAAAAAAAAAAAAGAAAGAAAATAAGATTAAATTAACATGAATAAGAACATTTTTCATAGAAAGGATTGGAAAGGTGAGAATGAGTTTCTGAAGGAGTAAGTGGAGTTTCTCTTCCTGGAGCCACCTTATGGGAGCCTGTTGTGCCCAGGAGTAAGGCCTTCCTGGCACCTGTGAATCCAACTTGTTTGGATTCACACTTGTTTGGAATCCATTTCTGCCTCCTGGAACCCCAAGAGACTCCTGGAGGCAGGCTTCTGCCAAGTGTCATGGCCTGGCATTTCCACTACGTGCTTGCATGCGTCTTTGTTTCGAAGGGAGGTTTGGTGGGTGGGGTGCTCTAGTCTGGGAGACAGTGGGTGGTAAGAGTTTCCAGGAGGACAGAGACAGACTGATTGGCCCAGCTAGTTAGCGCGCATGGTGTTAATGAGATCAGGTCATATCCTGGTCTCCCACCACACCCAGCCAGCAGTCTCCTTTCAGGGGTCACAAATTTCACTCTTCCCCAGAAGGGAAGAGCCAAGGGAGAGGGTGGGGATAACTCCATGCAAAATCATCTTCTCTGCTGAAAGAAGAATCCTGCTGGTGGAGGGTTCTTGTCACCTTCCTTACATATATCATCTCTCATTCATTTGGGACATGAACACATAGGACACTGCATCCATTAGTTTCGGCTGGTTACAACCTTCCCCAAAAACTGATGGCTTAAATCAACAACTGTTTCTTTAATTGGCAATTCTTTGAGTCAGTTGAGCAGTTCTTCTGGTTTAGGGTATCTCAACTGATCATTCCCCCACTTGCTTATGTATTTGCAGACAGCTGGAGAGTCTGCAGGGGGCTGGATGACTGAAGATGGTCCCACTCACACAGTCTAGCAATTGCTTAGCTGCCAGTCAGGGCAATGTGAGACATAGGACTTTGTGTCTCTTATTCTCCAGTAGGCTAGCTTAAGTTTCTTCCCATGCTTTGGTGGCAGAGGACCTAAGGACAGCAAGAGAAGGCCTACATATTGGCCTCTAAAAGTTACAAAAATAGGCCAGCTGTGGTGGCTCACGCCTGTAATCCCAGCACTTTGGGAGGCCGAGGCAGGCAGATCATGAAGTCAAGAGATGGAGATCACCCTGGCCAACATGGTGAAATCCTATCTCTACTAAAAACACAAAAATTAGCTGGGCGTGGTGGTAGGTGCCTGTAGTCCCAGCTACTCAGGAGGCTGAGGCAGGAGAATTGCTTGAACCTGGGAGTCAGAGGTTGCAGTGAGCTAAGTTTGCACCACTGTACTCCAGCCTGGCAACAGAGTGAGACTCCATGTCAATAAAAAGAGAAAAAACTTACAAAAATATTGGCTTAGACTTATTCTAGAAATGGAAGTGATAAGACAGTATTAATACATTTTACATGAATGGTGGTTATTTTAATGCAGATGCTATACTCAGTGCTTCACACATGTCATCTAATGAGGTAGGCTGTAAGCACCTGGTTCAAATTCACTCTGCTATAAAGTGGCAGAGACAATATTCAAACTCCAAACTTAAACCACTATCATACACAATCACAACTCATAAATTTTAGGAATTGCATGCCTGTTCCAACCATGCCGCCATTGTTCAAAACTCCACCTACATTCCTGTTGTCAAATCCACAGATTCTTGGCAGCACAGAGGCCACTGGAGAGAGGCATAACCTTGTGTGGCAGCTGCACCGGAATTGGATTTGTCTCAGATGTTTCAGATGACTAAGGTGAGTGATCAAGCTGGATATTTTTGCATGACAACCAAAGTGTGATGAGAAAGAAAGAAGATTCAGTTGTGTAGATGGTAAAGTTTTGTGTACTGTTTCATCATTTTAGTATTGGAATTGGGATTTTTAGCTCTTGTTCATAGTGCCAGTGCTGCTTAGTCTTTCTGAGACATCAGGCCAATTCTCTTTTTCCATGTTTCAGATTTCTCCTTTGTATAATAAGGGGCTTAGATTCTGTGGTTTCTAAAAGATCCTTCCAGTTCTAGAAATGTCTGATCCTACGATATATTACCCCTTAGAAATGATTCGTTTAACTAAAAAACATGTAAATTTCTTATCTTCAAAATAAAGACATGCCTTTTCCACTACCCCCACTCCCCCACTTTGCGACATGGAGGAGATTGAGAAGATGCTGTTTAGTGACAGACCAGATTCCTTTGGAGACCAGGGAGTTGGGGGAGTACAAATATCATATTCAGGACAGGAATTCAGACTTGAATGCTGCAAGTCTTGCCTCTCAACTCTCCATGCTCTATCAATATTATTATTTATCCACTGACTTTCCTGAGTAGGAAAGAGATCAGGTCAAGTAGCATATAATATCCTTCTTATTCCCATGCAGATGTCTGAGGCTTCTTTCCCCTTTCGTCCAATCTGATTTGTATGTCTTCTTGGTTAATACCCCCAGAGTGCTCTAGGCTGCTTTCTGCCTAAATATCACATAAATCAAAGTGTGTAATCTTGCAGGGGTGAGGAGAGGTGGAGAGTCAGCCAGGATTGAGATGCTAAGGACAGACGGAGCCATCCCATTTCCCTACTTCCCAGATCTTGTTCTTGCCCTGCTGCAAAGCCTTAGGAAGGCCTCATGGGAGGAGCTTGAACTCATTCCCACCCACTCCTGATGGTTCCAGCTACTCAACCTTTTACTAAATGGCTCTGCACAGCTGTTTCTAGTTACGTGTCTATTTACTTTGCTGGTGTACGTGTGCTTGTGTACCATGTGTGCATCTTATCCCCTCAGTTTCCCAGCTACCCAAGGCCTCCAGTGAATCCACATGAGGTCATTTAGAATCCCGAGTGGAAACAATCACAAAGCAACATAATGTTCAAATTCAGGAAGCATTTACAAAGGTTGTATGCATCTTCTCTGTCATTCATAAAGGCAAGGGAAGTTAGAATTCAGGAAATAAGATGCAAAGACTCATGAATGTCTTCAGATTCCAAAAGAGTAAACTTTACTACGGGAGTAAAACTAGGTTCTAATCCTCTTGAAACAGACACTTTTTCCTTTTTTAATCACCTAGATGACAAATGTAAGACTTATCCCTGACTTCATCCATTCATTTGTTCATTCATTAATTCAACAAACATTTACTGAGTTTCTCCATGTGCACTGGACTGCTCAAAGCTCTATAGAAGATACAGTAATGTGCTTTGCTGCCTCTGAATGGAGCAGGGTCCCTCCCAGCCTATGGGCATGGCTAAATTTTAAAAGGATTCTTCTGCTTGTCTTCAACTTCAAAGGTCAGTCTGAACATGGAGTGAAATCACCAGTGTCCCTGGCAGGAAGAGACCTTGTTCCACACCCAACACATCATCCTAATAGTAGGCTTTTGACACAGTCCTATTAAATAATGAAGCATGTCTCTGTCTAACTTTATATAATCAGTGCTCCAAAATTCAGAAACTTTGCCTCTCAGAGGTCGATCAGCAAGCTCAGTGAGTTCCTACAAACCAGCTTGTAAGGAATTCCGGTCTGGAGGCATGCTCCCCATTCTGCCTGCCATGATTGCCAAATGGTGGCTTTTCTAATTTTTTCATTCCTTTCTGCATTTATTAATTGACTTTCTAATATAAGGAAGAGCATTCTTTTCCTTCTACTCATTTAGTTAAATCAGAAAAATCTGATTGAATTTAATAGGCTATAATCCTTTACTATTACAAATTTATTTTGATGTCCACAATGTCTCAGAGTTGGCCAGTAGAAGCGCCCATAATCTGGCTTCTGTATCCTTTGAAATGTCTCCATCATTCTTTGGGAACAGTCTTAATTTCTGAAAAAATATACATATTTCAGGTTCATCTTTTACTTTCTCTCCCTTAGCCACAGAATCAGTCATTGTTTTTTCAAAGAGCCCTGATTCCTTTTAGTAGAGAATAATATTTAAAAACCAAGATCAGGAAGCCAGGTGGTCTCACTGCACTGCAATTCCTTGGTTTTAGGCCCTCTAAGAACACACAGCTAGGAAATAGACGTATGTACACACACACACACACACACACACACACCTGCACCCACATACATTTCCATATTTATATCCACATAGGTCGATCTCTTTTTGTAGCTATTATACAGTATATGCCATGCGTTCTCACTGAAAGCTCCGATTGCAATCCAGCACCACCGAAATGTTGCCAACATTTCCCCTCAGCATGTTTGTAACTACCTTTTCTGAAAAGGAGGACACTGGCTGCCATCTTCTATAATATATTTACTTATTTGCTCAATACTAGAATTCCCACAGAATAGTTTCAGAATTGCTATCCTGTGCCTCTATGAAAAGCAAGCCTCACTCCACAGCACCAATGATTGTTTAGAATTTTATTCTTTGGCCCGAGGACATCTTGTCAAAGAATACATGGGTTAGTTCTTTCTTTAGGCATCAGGTTAGTTCTTCTTTAGCACCAGCCTTATTTCCCCTCCTCAACATCACTTTGAGACATGCCCTGAATCTTTGTTTTAACCATCTCCAAAATAAGCTAAAGCCTCATTTTTGGTGCCCTGGTGCTGCTGCTGGAGCCAACACATGTCTCTCTGGAACACCAAGTGAATATTCAATGCATGTTTGCTCACTCCGCCTTCCTGTGAAGCTAATCCAACAAATAGATGACAGAAATATCTTCATTTCCACAAATGCGCTTGTGAGCTTATAATAAGAGTCTTATCTCCCAGGGCTATCCACATTCCCATGGCTTCTCCCTTCCCCATGTTTAGATACCAAAATCTTTCTTCACTTTCAGACAAGTCTTAATTCATCTTCCCTATAAAGGCTTCGTAATACCTCTTTACCTAAACTTAGAGCATAGCCCCACAAATGCCATGTTCATAGATTTAGAAGCTCCTTTCATATTTATCAAGTTCTCACATTCTCCATCTTTCATATTTTAAAATATTTATTTAATTGAATTTATGAGCCAGAAATTGAAAAACATATGGAGTGAAGGGAAGGAAAGAAGGAAAAAAATAGCCCATTCATTCAACTTTCCCCAGCTGCCATTCCTGACTCAGGAGATTTGGCTGAGTTCTTGGGTAATGCCATGCAATAAAACTTCCATAGGGTGCCAAATTTAGGTCCAGCATGAAAAGAAAACAAAATCCCTCCTATAAGACAAACTATTCAATTTGGAAATGGGATTTTTTTTAAAGTCCTGCATTAAACCTTCATAGTGATTGTTTCCACAAGGGCGAGAATCAGCCCACCCCTTGGAAAGCTTCTGAATGGGGCAGTATAGAAAATTTTAAGAAACATTTATTTCTCTGAATGGAGAACTGTTACTTCTGGGGGCTCTGCTTTCTCCTTTTTGGACAGAATCCACTCTGCCCTATCCTGGCTGGAAGAAGAAAAGGTGTAGCGTGCAGGCAGGGAGGATGATTCCAGGTGCTGGAAACTGCACAATGGGTGCTATTCTTTGTTATTTGCAATCCATCTTTCTCAAAGTTGGCTCACAAGAAGTACATCTTCTTGGACCCTCTGGACTAACCTACCTGAGAACATGGGTGGGTACTTTCTCAACACATATAAGGTCCAACATATGACAAGTGACAGAGTGAGATGAAGCTTTCCAAACTGGCATGAGTATTGTACAGTTTCATATATGGTCCGGTTACCTGGTTACTTACGGTCTGGTTACCTGGTTACTTTTATTGTACTGTCTCTACCTATGTATGTATGTATCTCTGCTTATGTACTTTTATCGTCGTATCTCTACCTATGTTCTACACACACACACACACACATTATATATATGTTATGTTGCGGTTATATTTTATTCTCACTTTTAAGATGGAAAGTTTTGCTTTCCAGGAAACTCTCAGTCCTGAGAAGACTGGGGCATTAGATCACCCTGTGTTGCAGACTTTTTCAAATGGCAAGCATTAATTATTATTTAGATTGCACATATATTTATGCCCCAAACTAAAATGCTCTGAAACCACACCTTTAATAGTTGGAATTCCAGGCCCTCTCCATGGTTCCTTTGACCTGCTATTGCAGAGAATACTGTGTGGCTGTGAATAAATCTTGGTCAATCTTCTATAAGCAAGAAAGGAGCCTAGATGCTCCCCTCAAGATGAGACCCTGAAAGAGAATTCTGGTTGTCACCACGTGATCTGCCACGGTTTCCTAATGGATCTGCTATTTCAAATGACGATCAACCTGATTCGGCAAAGCCAGAGGCCCCTCTCATGGCCTGTGTGTAGTGAGAACCTCCTCTGTGTGTCACCTGAATATCGAAGTGGCACAGCATTTATATTGAAATAGTGATAACGCTTTGCTCACAGGACACACGTGCCCATTTGGATCCAGGCAAGTTTTAGTTCAGGCAGCACACTGTTTCCACTACTTCTTTCTCATGGTGATGTACAGTCTAGTTTGTAAATCCAGACTTTCGTTTTCCTTGGAGTGAGTTCCTTCTCAGGAGTCTTGCTCTGCTGTCCTGTGGCTTATCATCAATTGGGAATACGCTAGTTTATTAGACACTGGGTGCGCAATTCTCATACTGCCCATCTCTTCCTGTACCTATGGCTGCATGGATAAAAAGGGAAGGTGGATCACCCATGTTTACCTGCCAGGAGCACTTGAACCCCAGAAGAAAACTCATCTATCACAGAGGGTGGGAAAGGAAGAGTTGAGGAGAGGGACTCTGCCATGGTAACTGGGCTACAGGCCCTATGACCAGCCAAAATATTTTACTGCATGGCATTTTATAGCACAAAATCATTGTCTTAGTCAGTCTGGGTGACTATAACAAATTACCATAAACTGGGAGGCTTATTTCACAGTTCTAGAGACTAAAAGGCCAAGATCAAGGTGTTGGTAAATCCAATGTCTGTTGAGGGCCCACTTCCTGCTTTGTGGATGTCCGTCTTCTTGTTGTATCTTCACATGGCAGAGAACAGAGGGAGGAAGCAAGGTCTCTCACGTCTCTTTTAATAAGGCATGAATCCCATCATGAGGGCTCTATCTTCAAGACTGAGTTCCCACTTAAAGGTTCCATCTGCAAATACTGTCATCACATTGGGGATTAGAGTTTCAACATATGAATTTGGAGAGGGACGTGAACATTCAGTCCATAGCAACCATTCATGCACTGGGGCTATGTAGGGGATAGACACTTTATTCAGCTGCAAATTCATATTGTACAAAGTTTCTCTTCTACAATGTCATCAAGTTCTCTCATCTTTTTCTTCCCCAAACACAGTAATCTGAATGGGTTGAAACCATTTTCTGATGGAAATATACACCTTAGACCAGTGGTCCCCATCAGGGACTAGTTTCATGGAAGACAATTTTTCCACAGACAGTGGGGTGGGGGATGGTTTCATAATGATTCAAGCACGTTGCATTTGTTGTGCTCTTTATTTCTGGTATTACATTGTAATATATAATGAAATAGTGGCGCAATTCATGATCATGTAGAATCAGCAGGAGCCCTGAGCTTGTTTTCCTGCAACTAGATAGTCTTATCTGGGGGTGATGGGAGGCAATGACAAATCATCAGGCATTAGACACTCATAAGAAGCGTGTGACCTGGATCCCTCACATGCACTGTTCACAATAGGGTTTGTGCTCCTTTGAGAATCTAATGCCATCACTGATCTGACACGAGCCAGAGCTCAGGTAGTAATGCAAGTAATGGGGAGTGGCTGTAAATTCAGATGAAGCTTTGCTTGTTTGCTGCTCACCTCCTGCTGTGCGCCCAGTTTCTAGCACACCACAGACCATTACCAGTCTGTGGTCTAGGGGTTGGGGACCCCTGCCTAAGACTATTGCTCATTGTCCTGTGCAATTCTGATACATTCCATAATGCTGGCAAATTCACCACTATTATTCTCATTATTATCAGCATTAGCAGTAGCAGTAGTAGTCTCAATAGCTAACATCTGTTTAATAACTTGACATTACTAATATTCTTTGACAATCCTGAAAAAATGGGTAATTGAGAGAATTTACATGTGATAACTTGAGGTAATAATGCATTTCTTAACAAGAACATGGAGCCTCAGGAGGTTCAGTACCTTCTTTAAGGTCACCCTGCTAGCAAGTGGCTCTCTCCATTTTTATTAAATTCAAGAGAACCCGAAACCTCCCTGAAGTCTGCTATCTCTAGGTCATTTAAACAGAGAGACACTTGACAGAAAGGAGAAAACCCCAGAGAAAATGATGGGGAGCAGCTCCACAAATATTAGCAACTGGAGGCATCCCAATTAAGGAGGAGTTTTGAATCCATGATAACTTTGCAGAGGCTGTTGTTATAGGGAAGGTCAAAACAGAGCTGTCTGAAAGCTGTCCCCACTCACTACAGAAGCAAGAAGGCCTCCAGGCTGAAAAGACATGGGAGGCAATTCAATACAGCCGCCTTTAGCAGGATAGCACTTTGATATTCTCCTTTAAACATTTATTTTCTAATTTACTGAAAGGCGATAGTCATTGCTACATGGGGAAAGGGTGGAGGACGGTAACCCTTGCTGGATGCCTTCTACTTCTCTCCTTGCAAAATAATTTGCTGCACTTTTTCTTTGGAAAATGAATTATAGCATCAACAGATTCACTCTCCTCAGAAAGGAATTTTAGCAGTCATCAGTCCTCCAGCAGGCCCCCTGGGGGTCTCGCATTGTCTGTTTGCACCTGCAGCCCTTCCCCCAGTGTGGCATGTCCTCATAATCTTTGACAACTTCATGGAATGCCCGTCCTGGGAAATCCAATTTTATCCATTTTGCTGCATTTCTGGGTGCATTTTAGCATTTCTTATGGATTAGCACTTCAAGCAGCCATTTCATAAGCTTATTCTCCATCTATCTTGGCATTTATACACAGACATCAAATTGTTTTAGAATTGAAATTGGGAGGGGGAAGAAGGGAGAGGTGGAGAGTATCTGAGTAATCAATTGGGTTCTCTCCTGCCCTTAGGCTGTGTTGACACAGCTTAGCTCTCGCCTGCTCCTCCCAGACAAGCTTATCTGCTGCACACTGAACTCCATTAATCTTCTTGAAAGGCAAATGTGTTCAGGACAATGTTAACACTTAGCTCTCCTGAAAAGAAGACAGATTCTATGAGGTACAGAGTCAGGGCTCCAGGGCCTGCACTGGCAGCTCAGACAGGCCTCAGCCAGATGGATTCCGTGTGGAAAGAGAGTGGACAGCAGAGCCATGGGCTTTGTGAACCCGAATACCAGCATCAAATCCGGTCCAACTAAACCAAACCAAACTAAGGGAAACCAAATATCAACAGAAAACAAAGTCAGCCCAAAGACAACAATGACCGAATAAATGCCTGGCCCATTTTGAGGCAGCATTAGCCAGATTTACCTTTGGGTTTCAAGCGGACAAAACAATTAAATGATCATTATTCTTTAAATTTTAACAAGTGATTGGCATTGTATGAGGAGTCCACACAATAATGATAAATGACTTCAGAGAAAAAAGTATTGTAGAGTATGTATTTTGGCCAGAAAGAAACCTAAAGCATTTCTCTTTGATCACTGTTGCATTCTCTGCCTTGTGGAGATCAGAGCTGCCCTCACACGGACAAGAGGATGATCCACCCGACCCTGTCCAGGAGGCCCTGCTCCAAGATCTCCCCTGACACCACACAGTCTCTGGGATCACTGGAAAGAGGAATGAATTGATATCTGTTTTCTGGGCCCCTTTGTGCTGACTCTCCCATGTCATGTCACCCCTGTCCCCCTGCCTCCTTCTTTTGTTTCAATAAGGAGATTTGATAGACCATTCTTATCACTCATAGATCTGCAATCCCTGGCTGCATCCATTTGCTAGCAACCCTGAAAGACACAGGGTAATTTTTAATGTTTCCAGGGCAGGAATTTGAATGGCCATCTAGCTCTCTCCTGCACTCTAGTATCACAGTATTCATTTATTAGATATGAACCGAATCTGGGAGGAGGGGGTTGCTTCTCAGTAGGGCTTTGTTACAAGAGCTATGGAAACAATTTAATGCAACTTCATTGACTTACATTGAGTGAAATTTTTTTTTCTAAACCTGCCATATATCCATCACAGACATCCAGAACCTATTGTATTATATGTGTAGCCCCCATCCCCATGCTCACTTTGGGTAGGAAAGTGTCTGGGTAGGAAAGCAGGGGAGACATGTCACACTGGTGGCCAATTGGTTCACTTCTAGCGGTAAGTAATAGGAATCCCAATTTTGGCCACTTGATTGTATGTCCCCAAACCAGTTTTCCAGGATTATTTATGGCTCCATGCTTTGCACTTATAGGGTGGCCTCAGAAGACTTTTCTCCATTAACAATCCCATCAGGTGACTTTGAGAGCCACTTCCATGAGATGGCTGTGTTGACAACTCAGAGAGTTCCATCACAAGGGCTGACTCAGTCTGAAACAATGACAGCACATAGATGTAAGGCAACACGTGAAAAGCAGAGTTCAGACTTTCCGACATTGACTACTCTGGCTTTGATTACATCAGGTAGATGCATGGCACTGAAACAGGAGAATTCCCTGATGCCCCTCACAAGACGTTCGACAGGGATGTGGGCCGCCTGGTCAGTCGCCCTGCTGCTGAAACCCCTTGTGGGAGGGAGCGCAGGCAGGCAGGCAGGTGCAGAGGCTGGGGTGAGTGCTTTGGGCTTCAGCCCCATGGTAGTGTCTAGGGATGGGTGCTGCAACCCCAGTGTTACAAAGCTCTTCCAGCTTTGCTGTCCACAGATGGCTTGAGTGTTAACCAGCTCAGTGGACCCTTTTTTTTTTTTTTTTTTACAAGGGCAGAAGGCCAGTGAGACCGCTTTCTGTATCCCAAGCTCTTGCCCAGTGTCCCAGAAAAATTGGGTCACACACGGTCTTGAAGGATGAATGTGAGGTTTTATAGAGTGGTGGAGCTGGCTTTCAGCCAGATAGATGGGAACCCAGAAGCCAGGGATGGAACGGGACGGTGATCTTCCCCTGGAGGTAGGCTGCCCAGTGGCTGGACTCCTCTCCAACCACCCCCAGCTGAAATCCTCTCGGTGTTCAGATGTTCCTCCTCTTCCTTCTTTCTCTGCCACATCGTTTGGCTGTCCACCTGCTGGTCTGCTGGTTTGCTGGTCTGCTTCTGGAGCCCGGGCTTTGGGGTTTACATGGGTGCATAATAGGGGGCATGGCAGGCCAAAAGGCAACTTTTGGGGCATAGAACAGGAATGCCTATCCTCATTTAGTGCCATGTGTCTTCAGGCCTGAGGGTGGGACCTTTGCCAGGAACCACCCTCTTCTACCCAGTATTTCGGTCTCCCGTCTGTATCACCCCCCTTTTGCAATTGCTCATGGTTAGGCTAGCTACTGCCCTCTTGACTTAGTAAATACCCTATAGCCACTATCCCCATAGACATGGCCTGTTAAAACTTTGTGTAAAAAACTTGCCTTTGTCTAATTACACACCAGATATTATGAGGGCCCACCAGCCAATGGCTCATACACAAAGGAAGCTTTCTCTTTTTCTAACCAAGTGACTGCCTTGGCCCATAGAGAAATGAACTCTTGTCACCTGTTAACACCTTCTTTCTGCTCCTTACTAACTCTCAAAAAAAAAAAAAAAAAAAATGTGTATCCAACTGGTGAGGGTGGGCCTGGTTACCATTAGACAGTATTGCCTGTGCTACTAAATAAGGTGACTTTTCTTCAAAAGCAAAACATTCATTCTCTAGTGTGCTTTCCTGATTTGTGGAGGACTCACTTTACTCTGGCAGGATCTTCATGTTAAGCGGACAAGCCAGGAAATCCTCCCACTTTCTTTTTTTGCTTTTCCACCAGCGTCTGGGTAAGAAAGTGGGGTGGACATGTCATACCGGGGGCCAATTAGTTCAGTTCTAAGGGTAAGTAATAGGAATCCCAATTTTGACCTCGCACTTGATGTATGTCCCCAAACCAGTTTTCCGGGAAGATTTATCATCTGGATAACAAAGCTGGTGTTTTGATCCCATTTGGCTCAAGTATTTCTGTGTATATTTGATTGGCAAAAACCCTAGAGGGAAAGAAGATGCCTTCAACCTAACCTTTACCAATGACATTAGTAACATCACTCTGACTTCACACCTGCTGCTGATGCCAGAGCGCAGCCTCTTCTCAAAGCATCCCCAAGTAGTATCCTGTGAGATATAGGTGGTGTTCCACTTGTGCTCAGAAACCAGTCCCTTTCTGCTTCAGTTTCCTCATGGCAAAGTGTTGCCCACAAGTCTTTCAAGGGAAGAGTTTCCCCATATCTCCTTCTGCAGGTGCCTCCCCTGATCCTCTGTGAGGCCACTGTGGTGCTCCCTTCTTTACGCTGCTGTTGGTTCTTGCACAGAAATGGGAAGTCTGTCCTTATGTTTATTCCGGGTAAACTTTGGCATCTGGTTTCCAAGGATCACTCCCTATGGTCCAGGTTTCATTATGGAAGATGCTTCAATCAAAAGCATCTTTAATTTCTGCTGAAATCCTCTCCTTCTATATCTGGTCAGTCTCATCATTTAGATTCTTAGGAGATCAGCAACTAACAGATTCTATACTACTACCTTTATTTTCCATTCCCCTTCTGCAGCTATTGAAGGAGACCCTCCTCCAAACTGAGCTCTATTTGTAATTAACCCTCTAATCATGACAACCCCAAATCACTACTTCAGTTCACCAGATTTATCCTGGTTACAGATTTGATTTGTGTAAATTTGGTGGCTGTATTAAGTAGGATTAGGCCAAGTATGCTGTCGTTATAAACAATCCAAAACCACAGTTCCCATAACAACTAATTCTGGCAGAAATAGAGAAAGCAGAATTGGGAGAGCTAGAAGCTCACAAAACTGTAGAACCTCTTCTTGATCATTCAAAGGGGAATTTTCAGGCATTTTTCTACTAGAGATCAGATTAGGATAAATAGACACTTGTACCATTTGAATAACATTCAAAACATACTGGGATCACAGAGATACGGAGACACCATAGATTCAAGAAAATTTACATTTAGCTTATGTATGCATTTATATGCTATCTGATGCTCAAAAGAACTTGAGGTGGCTTACAGCACAAATATAAACAATAAAATAAAGACCAAATAAGAACAAAGACAAATAGAAAAGTAGAAAATCTAGACCATGACAAAGAAGAAAACTGATGTATAAAGGCCAACGTAAATATAATAAAAGAGTTCAAATTTACTCCTGAGTTTCTTGGCATTACAAAGCAAAAGTGACATAATTATTATTAACTAAACAAATAAAAACGACAGCTTCAGAATGCCCATTCTTTCAGCTAAGCAAACTTGAACGAAACAGAATTTAGAATCTCCCTTGTCAGCCAAGCTTTTGTTAGATTTTGAATAGCAAACAGTTCAAAGTTGCATTCATTGGTGAGTAGTTGGTGTTTGCAAAAGTTTTTGAGAGCAGACCTATAAGGTCCAAATGCTGACAGAAAGATAAAGTTGAGTAGCTTTCCCCAGGTCTTTTGCCTGCCATCTGCAAACCAGAGGTTTCCATACTAGGGGCTTTGGGACGGATTCCAGCACACAAAAGGTCTCAACTGATTTATCAAAGTGCTCCATTATGAAGCTTTTGCACAAGATTATTTAGAATTGAAAAATATTCCAACCAGTTGCTCAACCTGTCTCCTAAAAAACCATAATGAAAGCTTTAATAATACTACTATTTAATGACCGATGTGGGGTGTCCCAGTTCTTAGGGAATCTATCAGCTTGAAATAGCCCCGAAATATTCTCCCTCAAATCTCAAAATTAAATAATTTACTCTTCACTTGAAAGTAAGTTGATAGAAACCAGTGGAAACTTGGAACTAGCTGCCAATTATGATAATTTCGGTTTTGAACTTGTTTTCTACATTAACTGAGGGCTAGATCTAACTGTTGAGGTCACCTCTGATTTGTAAGAATGAAACAACATTATCAATATATACAATGTATCAATGTATACTTTCTTTTCTTTATTGCATCATCATCTGCAACCTGTTCATCTAAGGATGGTTTTATTTAGTAAAATTATAAGTTAAAAATAAGAGAGACCAGAATACAATCTAGTTTAGAGCCCTCAAAAGTATTCTATAATTTGTCAGATAGTTTTACTCAACACTCATTTTTCTGAAGTGTCAAAGTGCAGGAATGCAGATTCAATATGGAAAACATAAGAGTTTATGTTATATAGTTAGCCTCATATATGGTATCTGTTACACGTCTAATATAGATCAAAAGTCCAGAAGAGTTGGAAGTCTATAGGGTCCAGCCCTACGAGGCTTAGCAGGTGTTCTCCCCGTGTGCGGAGAGGAAAGACTATAATAAATAAAGACACAAGACAAAGAGGTAAAGAGAAAACAGCTGGGCCCAGGGGACCACTATCATCAAGACGCGGAGACCAGTAGTGGCCCCGAATGGCTGGGCATGCTGAAATTTATTGCATACAAGACAAGGGGGCAGGGTAAGAAGGGTGAATCTTCTAAGTGATTGACAAGGTGAAGCAAGTCACGTGATCGAAGGACAGGGGGCCCTTCCCTCCTAAGTAGCCGAAGGAGAGAGAGAGAAGGCAGCATACATCAGTGTTTTCTCCCATGCACTCATAAGAAAGATAAAAGACTTTAAGATTTTCACTATTTCTTCTACTGTTATCTACTACGAACTTCAAAGAGGAACCAAGAGTACGGGAGGAACATGAAAGTGGACAAGGAGCATGACCACTGAAGCACTGCACGACAGGGAGGGGTTTAGGTCTCCGGATGACTGTGGGCAGGCCTGGATAATATCCAGCCTTCCACAAGAAGCTGGTGGAGCAGAGTGTTCCCTGACTCCTCCAGGGAAAGGAGACTCCCTTTCGCAGTCTGCTAAATAACGGGTGTCTTCCCAGACACTGGCGTTACTGCTTGACCAAGGAGCCCTCAACTGGCCCTTATGCAGGCGTGACAGAAGGCTCACCTCTTGCCTTCTAGGTCACTTCTCACAACATTCCTTCAGCACCTGACCCTATACCCCCCGGTTATTCTTAGGTTATATTAGTAATGCAACAAAGAGTAATATTAAAAGCTAATGATTAATAATGTTTATAATAATGATTGATAATTGTCCATGATCATCTCTATATCTAATTTGTATTATAATTATTTTTATTCTAACTATTTTCTTTATTATACTGAAACAGTTTGTGCCTTCAGTCTCTTGCCTTGGCACCTGGGTAATCCTCCACCCATGGAAGTCAACATATGTATGTTAAAGTCAACATATGAATGTTTAATTATAATAAGAATTATTGGCTGGGCATGATGGCTCACCCCTGTATTTTCAGCACTTTGGGAGGTCGAGACAGGTGGATCACTTGAGGCTGGGAGTTCGAGGCCAACCTCACCAACATGGCAAAACCCTGTCTCTACCAAAAAAAATACAAAAATTAGCCAGGTTCAGTGATGCGTGCCTGTAGTCTCAGCTACTGGGGAGGCTGAGGCCAGAGAATTGCTTGATCCTGGGAGGTGAAGGTTGCAGTGAGCCAAGATTGCACCACTGCACTCCAGCCTGGGCGATAGAGTGAAAGAGACTCTGTCAAAAAAAAAAAAAAAAAAAAAAAAAAAAAAAAAAAAAAAAAAAAAAAATTATACTGACCGGAGTCAACCAATCAGAACATTTTTCAAAAACTTATGGTTTCACCTTTTGGGCAGGATGTAATAGATTATTGTTCCCACTGCCACAGTCAGACAAGCCCATACAAATTATTCAAAAAGCCACGATTTTGAAGAATCAGAGATCTTTGGAAGCAATGAGAACTGGAACAACTACAGCTACAGAGAGAGAAAACCATTTCAAGGTCATCTGATGAACGTGTTATTTTTTTTTTTTTTCCTCATTGGGAGCATTTGACAAATGCAGATGTGGGATGAAAATTGCCTTATCTAAGACATAGGGCACCTGCAGAAGTAAAGAGAAACAGGCAAAGCTTTTGGCAGTCACACCGACTTAAAGTTACCCATTAGAAAACTTAGAAGGCTTCAAAGGCATGGCCACATGGGACATTTACCTAGTTTTGGGTGTGTAAGAAAGCCTCATGAACTAGATAGAAATCTTTAAAGCATAAAATTTTACACATGGTGCTAAGAAAGACCCATAAGAGCAGAGGGTCTACCTCAAGACACTTCCCAAATTTAGAATTTGTGTGGAAAGTAAGGCTAAAGAGCTACACTGACAATCTGTGAAGGGAAGGACTGAATCTCCCACCATTTTCAGGACTAATGCTCTCAATCACAAAGCCATACCTGGCAAACAGAAGAAATCTTAAGAGCCATACCTGGCAAACAGAAGAAAATCAAAGGAATGAAATCATGTTATCAATGTATACAAACATGTAAAGTTACCTTCTTTTCTTTATTGCATCAGCATCTGTAACTTGTTCATCTAAGGATGGTTTATTTAGTAAAATTATAAGCTAAAAATAAGACAGACCTCCAGACAATCTAGTTTAGAACCTTCAAAAGCATTCTATAATTTGTCAGATAGTTTTACCCAACCCTTATTTTTATGGTAGTATTTTTATGGTAGAACTGGGTTTTACAACTGAAACCCAGCCCAGGCTTAGTTCAATTCCTGATTATATTGAAGTAATTAATGACTGACCCTTTCCCTTTCTGCCTAGCAGATCCAAGGGGACCACTCTTGGTATTGAAGTTCATCTCATCGGGAGCATCTGTGGTTCTTTTATATACAATGTACATTCTACAATAGAGGCAGACCCAGAAATAATTCAGATATTGGAGTTAGAAGATCAGGATTCTAAAATAAGTACAATTAATATTTTCAAGAAAACAAAGGAAAAGGTGGACAGAAGAGATTAAAGTGTGGATAAATTTAGTAAGCAATTTGAATCTTTTTTAAAACAGCATTAAACAGATATTCTGGAAATAAAATGTACAATGTTTGAAATTGGGAACTTGTTAAATGGACTTAGCAACAGTTAAGGTGTTTTTGATTCAACTATTTTGCTGTCTCCAAACTGAGGTACAGAGAGGGAAAAAAGTAAAAAGGAACAAAAAACTGTAAGAGGCATACAGAACATGTCAAAAAGCCTAACATATATATGATTGGCATTTTAGAAAAAGCAAAAAGAGGAAATGGCCCAGATGCAATATTGGAAAACATAATGATTGACAATTTTCAAAAGCTGGTGACGATCACATAGATTTACAAAGCTTAATGAAACCCAAGCAAGATAAATACAAACCAAAGCATATCCAAGCACATGATGGCCAAACAGCTGAAAAACCAAGAGCAGAGAGAACATCTCAATAGCATCCAGAGAAAAAAAGACAAGTGTTCTCAAAACAGCAACAGTAAAAATTATAACTGACTTCTTAATAGAAATGATGGAAGCCAAGAGAAAATGGAACAAGGAAACAGAGGATATAGTTAAGGTATTGAAAGAAGGAAATACCAAACATAATTCTAGACCCGGTGAAAAGACACTTTAAACTGAAAGAAAAATATATTTCAGGAAAAGAAATAGTAGAATTTGTCATGACCAAGCATGCCGTACAGGAAAGACCAAAAAACGTTCTTTAGAAAAAAAAAAATCACTCCAGAAGAAAACATGAAAATGTAGGAAAGAATAAAAAACACTGGAAAAGATAACTATGTGGGCAAATATTAAATTCATATTGATTCTTCAAAATAATAATTGCAATATTTTGTCATTTCAAATACAGTTGAGCCTTGAACAACACAGGTTTGAACTGTGAAAATTCACTTATACATGGATTTTCTTCTGCCTCTGCCACTCTTGAGACAGCAAGACCAGCCCTTTCGCTTCCTCTTCTTCCTTAATCTATTCAGTGCAAATGTGATGAGGATGAAGAACTTCATGATGATCCACTTTCACTTAATCAATGGTAAATATATTTTCTGTTTCTTAGAATTTTCTTAATAACGTTTCCTTTTCCCTAGCTTACTCTATTGGAAGAAAACAGTATATAACACACAGCATATAAAATATGTGTTAATCAACTGTTTATATTATTGGTAATGCTTCCAGTCAACAGTGAACTTAGTAGTAGTTAAGTTTCCGGGAAGTCAAAAATCATACACAGATTTTTGGCTGCACAAGGTGTCAGTGTCTCTAGTCCCTGCATTGTCCAAGGTTCAACTATATATGTAAAACTAAAATTGATGACAAACGTAATGCATTGCAAAGGGAAGTAAGTAGAATTAAAAGGTTCTAGCACTGTAGAGAAAGTGGTAAAAGTGCTAGTCTGTTTTGACCATCATAAATCAAGGCTACATGTCATAATCTCCAGGATAATCACTAAAATATAGTTTAAAAAATGTTCATAGAAGAAAAAGTGGAATAATAAAAAAATGTTATTAATCCATTATATGTCAAAAAAAGGATTAAAAAAGATAAAGGAAAACAGGTGAGCCAAAGAGCAAACAAATAATAGAAGGTCAGATGTATACATGATTGCCATCTGATACATAATTGTACTAGTAATTACATTAAATATTGGCTATATTCTCCAAGTAAAAGATTAAGATTGTCAGACTAGATAACACAATGTGGATTTGCAAGTTGTTTATTTTTAGCTACAAGAACTACAAGGACTGATACTATTGGGTCCTAACCTTAGAAGGTCTGAGTTCCACCATATTTGACATAGTTGATCTAGAATTACTAAGTTGGGAGGTGAACTATAACTATTCAAGTCCAGGAAAATGATATTGATCTAAGCCAGATTTAGTAAATATTTAAAAGTTCTGAGATGCTCGATTATATCTAGTTTGTATGGCTTTAAAATTTAATCTAATTTAGTATAATGTTTTATAAACAGAGGAATTAAGAATTCAAAACTTTTAGGTAAATCGTGCTATCTTCTGGGAAATTAGACTCACTGCAAGTTTATTAAACGAAGGTATGTCCATACCAATCCCCCAAAATGAAAAACTGCAGTGAGAAAAGCATTTTCTCTCTCCCTCCATTTCTCGGAAGACTTGAGAGTGAGGATGAAGCCACTGAGTGCCTCCCTGGCTGTCTGGTCGGAAACCTCTGCAGCCAGGACAAAATCCTCTCAAGACATTCCTTTAATTATGACTTTAAATGAGAGGCTGGAGAACGAAGGCCGCAAACATTGTTGGGTGTTAAACTCAACGAAAAGCCCAGTTTCTGTCTCAGAGAAAACTAAACGATTGTGTCATGTCTCATGAAATAGCCTCTAGGTAGTAAAATGACTAGGGTAGAGAATGAGGGAAGAAGCTTGCCCCTTCTAAAAATGTCCAGAGTCTTGATGAACATGAGCCTAAGGAATTAAAGAGGACTGAAAAGGGCATTTCTTTTCCTCCTGGCAGCTCCTCAACGCTAGAGTTCCACAAAAAAATCACAAAGGAGCTGTTTTTCTGAGTGTGTCAGGTGTGGCTCCTTACATGGAAATGACTGTGTCAGTAAGACGGGAATATTCTGGTTTCAATGGCTGCATTTATTATCTGAAATCTGAGCATTGCATCACATGAGAACTATTTTATTGTATGCTAATTTATTGAAAATCAGTAATCCCTGTAACATAAAAACCATATGGTTTTATCTTTATTTGGTTATTCAGGGAACACACCAAAATCTTGGCATGCCTCACAGACGTCATTCTGAACAATAGTTATCAATAGCACCAAGAAGGAAAATGTGATTAGTTAGGCTTTCAAAACCTCCAGATTAATGAATGCTGGATGAGCATGGATTAATCAGAGTTTATTCAAAAGTTACTGAATATCTACATATGCCATATACATTTACCTCAATTATTTCTTTTAAACTTTATAGCCATTAGGTACATTCTGTTATTCCAGTTTTACCAAAGAAGTAATTGAAATTCTAAGAAGTTACACTATCTCTTTGAGGGCACAGAGCTAGTAATAAGGGTTTGGACCGGGACTTCTGAATCTAAGTCTAATATTCTTTCTACCACTCCTCTTGTTTGTCCACAATCTTTATATTTGTCATCACTGATGACCATAAATAACAGCAATGATAATCCAGAGAGTGGTACTTCTACACGTCTTTCTAATCTCTGCCAGGTGATTTCATTCTATAAGTGGATTTCTCTGAAATTCTTGAAAATAAAATCTGAAATGCCAAAATGAGCTTACAAGATGTAAACTCATTACAACACTGTAATGAGTTTACAAGATAATAGTATAATGATAAAGTTGGGTGAAGTTGGGGCTTTGAGGCCAGGCATAGTGGTGGCTCATGCCTGTAATCCCAGAACTTTGAGAGGCTGAGGTGGGCGGATAACCTGAGGTCAGGAGTTCAAGACCAGCCTAACCGACATGGAGAAAATCCGTCTCTACCAAAAATACAAAAAATTAGCCAGGCGTGGTGGCATATGCCTGTAATCTCAGCTACCGGGGAGGCTGAGGCAGGACAATTGCTTGAACCCAGGAGGTGGAGGTTGCGGTGAGCCAAGATCATGCCATTGCACTCCAGCCTGGGCAACAAAAGTGAAACTCCATCTCAAAAAAAAAAAAAAGATGGGCCTTGAATTTAGGCTTTCATACGGCAAGAAAGTCTGCTTTAGTTTTCTTGATTCTTTCTAAATTTCATTGACCAGAAATTTATTTGGGGGGAAGGCCAGGAAGTATACAAATGTGTTTTGGCCCATGGGGCAGTGTGGGTGATAATCATGTGACTTCACTCATGTGTAGGTGTCAGTGTGAGTCTCTGGATACTTAACAAGATCATCAATTTAGACCCACATGTCCAAGGGCAGATGGTCCTGATGGCTAAGGAAAAAGACAACTGGAAAAACAAATTGGAACTGCTGAAGGAAAGATGGCTCAAGGCTCAGCACTTCCTGTAAAGTGGCAAGTGAATTTAGCATTCGTGAAAATTTCCAGTGCTGTTTGGCATCTAGAGGGACCCAGGGAGAGCATTCTGCTCGCCTGTGCCACCTCCTTGCTCTGGCTGGGGCATGAATTGCCCTCTGACTCTGACCTGGCACAGCACTGCCCCGTGTTGAGGTCCATGCCCCTTTGTCCTCATCTGCTCTGCTCAGAGGTGCCCCTTCTGTGCTGCTCCTAAGGGTGCCTGCCAACTATGCTGCCAGGAAATGCGGGCACTGAACAGAGTTGGTTCAGAAAGACGGGAAAGCAGAAAGCAGAGAAAGAGCCCATGCCCTTGAGGGCAGAGAGCAAGGGAAGAGCGTGGGCAGAATGGAGTTGATAGATGGGAGCCCAGCAAAGCTAACACGCCCTCCTCACCTCTTCAAGCCACTGGCAACACCTATATTGGGTACTGGTCTTTCCCGGGTTTTCCTCAATGCTATCTAATCATATAACTCAAAGGTTCTCAGGGACCAACTGATTAAATCTCATTTAATTGAAGAGAAAAACAGACTCAGAGAAGTGAGATTCCTGTGGTCATCCTGAATTAGCCAAGGCCTGGGAATCAGGATGTGAGTCTAGTCCTTCCATATGCCAGTAGTTTTGCTACATTATTCTGACTAGGCTGAACTGTTTTGCCAAGAACATCCCAACTCCTAGCTACTCACTGTTCCTTACACCCTCTCTACTTATTCTTAATTCTTCTTAGTTCCTGAGTCCAAGCTTCACTCAGTTTACCCCTTCCTTCCACAAACATTGTCCTTGAGCACCTTGATGGGACAGGCACACAGTGAACCAAGTCCCTGCTCACCTTCTAGTAGTGGAATGTATGTTCTCCTAGAGCCAACATGTCAGAGGGTTTCTTCAACATCTAACTCCATTCATTCACTTACTTTACAGTTTCCAAAAACCATCTGCATTTTTAATTTTAACCTGAACACTTTAATTTCCTTCTCTTCCCATTCAAATCTCCCAATACTAAATGATTTAAGTATTATTTGAAGTGACAATTCTATTCACTCTCATAAGACTTTGAGTGCTTTGGTGAAAACCCCACAATGACCTCAGGCCTGATTAGCCTAAGGAAAGGAGGTTACTGCCTTTTCCCAGTTTTTAAGCCCAAAACAGCAGGGATGGGGGGTACATGTTGAACCAGCTGTATGAGAAGCAAGTATGAATGGAACATGTACATGCAGGACAGGAAATGTGTAATGGTTGGGCTGGGTGGCCGTGGCAAGTTTCTAGAGACATTCCCACCAGAAATCAGGCTGAGGTCCACAGATGGACAGAACCACCAGGGAAGGAAGCACAGCCCCAAAAGGCATAAACCAAGGCTCGTTCTGGCAAATGAGAACTCCTGAGGCACCCAGGCTTCTTTCCACAAATCTCAAGCAGTGGAATATGCGTGTTCATTTGTTCTACTTAATAGTGGGTTATCTAAATCTGTTGTCTCTTTCCTTCTTTTAAAAATTATTTGTTTTGTGTTCTTTTCTTCTCAGAAAACCAAAAGAACCTGCCTTACTATGTACCTATGGCCCATCAAAGGCGAGAGTAGAATCTGCCATGATTTAGAAGCAAACAAGAAAAAGTACACGTCAGGTGAGTAGCTGCTAGCTAAGAACTTGGGCATTGGGGTCAGACAGGTCTGGGTTTAAATCCTGGCCCTGTCATTCTGGGGAAACATGTTTTTGCTTTCTCCTCCATGAAATAGAGGCAGTGAGTATCCTGAACATGTCACCTTTACTTGTCCAGCTCATCAGTCAGGGTTTGGTCAGAGAACTGCTGTAAACATTATGGGAATAAGGGATTTTATTCAGAATTAGAGCCTGCACAGATGTAGAAGGAGGCATGAAGTGGGTGTTGGAGGATTGGTCACTATGTAGTCCTGCATCCTAAGTCTGTGGTGAGGCTGGACACATTCAAGCTTGCAGGACAATTGGAGAAACGAAGCAACACAGTGATGGAAGTGAGACTACTGAAGGTAAGCTTGGGAGGGGGTCCTCGACACCACCACATCAGCGGATCCACAGCTAAGTGATTGGTGGTGGCCTGGGGTGCTGCTCTTTAGCAGGGATGAGAGTGGAGCAGACAAGCTGGACTCGGAACAAACTGGGAGCATCTGCATCCAACCATGACGGTCTGGCCATGACAGTGGTTAGAGAGGAGTGGCTTCTGTGAAACTCTCACAGTCTCAAGTCTCCCACAAATCCCTCTTTCAGCTAACTCTAAACTTGTACCATAGAAGAAATGGATTCTGAAAACTTGGTCTCCAACCTTAGACAAATTGAATAATATGTCCTCTCCTGCTTCTTCTGTAACTGAATTTGCATTGGAAAGCAGGCCTGTCACTCTCAGACTTTGTGGTTTGAGTAGGGCTCACTTCAGCACCACCTTTTCCTCCTCTCAGTGCCAGGGACTGGCATGAGACTCGGGCCTAGCCAACTGAATGTCACACACCTATGACCATCAGTTGGCTCAAAGATGAACTCAGGACACCATCACAGTCAATGAGACCCTGTTAGGGAAATTTGTCAGAACCATACAAAGAAATAGCTCCACTTTTCCATAGAGATGAGACATAAGCCTGGACTAACTGGTGTCCAACTTTCCATCAAGAGAGACCTCTGAGAAGATAGAGGAAAACTGGGGAAAGCGAAGTCTAAGGCAGGCAAGTAAGGGCAAGTCCAGTTGACATCATATGAATCACCTGAACCTAGAAAACAAGGCATAGCTGGATTCAAAGCCAAGAAAAATTGGCAGCTGGCTTGAATCAGGTTCTACCACTTGCAGTTGAAAAGGACCAGACTAATCCGATAGAGTTAACAGAGGAACAAGTATGCAAGATTCTCCCCTACAGTAAGTGCTCAATGCATGTCAGCTGGTATTATTATTATACAGCCTTCCATTTCTAGCCCTTTTATTTCTACCACCTCTCTTCTGTGTTTTATGTAAAGTGCATTAAGGATTGTTCTGTTTGGAGACATCAAACCATATAAAATGACACCAGCAGGTCCCTTTCTGTCTGTCAGTGTCCACAAGCTCAACAATCAGGATCAGCAGACAAAAACAGCTAAGCTGGAGTCAGTGTTTTTATGAAGAAACAGGAAAAGAGCTTACTTAGGAATTGTAGCTCATCCTCCAATATTCTCCATTCTTTTCATGACAGTTTCTTCTTGGCCCTGAAGATGCCTCTTCATGACTCCCTGCCTCTGTCCTTTCTTCATCTCACTTACATATTCCAACAAGGAGTACAGCAAGCCTTGGGATGAGGACCTCCAAAGGTCCTCAGTATCCTTAGGACACTCTGAGTGCAGAACTGGAGGGACTGAGAGGAGGAGCTTTTGCAGGTTAAATGACTAGTAAATGGCCTTTCTTTATATTTCCACTAGAAATGAGATTAGCTACACTTGAGAAGGAATGACTTTGGAACAACTGATCCCTAGCTTTCTTTGAGATGCAGGGAGTAGTAACCACCTAGTTAATCAGTGAAAGCATATTTATAAAGTTCACAGGGTACATAGCATATAGCAGCTGTTCTCTATCTCAATTGAGTTTTGACTAGGAAATGGGCTTAGGATAAAACACGTGGGCTTTCGAGTAATCATTTGTAAGTAATTGTAGATAGTGACCACAGTTTAATAGCATAGATATATTATGAAAAGTCACTGAAATACCTTCTCTGGAAAATGTTAGAAACTCAAGTAGAATGGCTTAGTTAAAGGCGAGTGGGAGAGAAACTTGAAGAATGCGGTCCAGTACAAGAATACCCCATTTTCCCCCCAAGGCAATGAATCCCTTTTCATGCATCTAGTGACATGAAGTAATCATAGTTATTTATATAGGAACAATTTAGGAGACTTAGAATATTCACTTCTTTTGCCTTCTAGCTAAGCATCAAGATTCTCTCCGTGTCTCTGCCTCTCTCTCTCTCTCCATTTTCCACTTCTAGCTCCAACTATTTTAAATCCCTCCCCCAATAGAGCCCATAACAAACATAAAACAACATTTGTTTTATGTTTACAGTAGATGTTCAAGCTAATATTTATGTAGGTATAGCCCCAGCATTAAATTAAGTTTTGGTTCACCAACAGGGTGCCTAGAGACTTCACCTCTATTTCCATGAGGGACTGAACAGCCTCTTGAGAAGGGACTCATCAAAATGGAAGAGTTGGCAATAAGAAGTTTGGCTCAATAACCGAGCACTGAAGTTGCAGAGGAGAAAGGATTTGAAGGGCAGTACAACGTTCAGGGGCAAGTTGGCAATTTTTAGCAGGAGCTGAAGTGATGCCAGCAGAGGTAACAGTGCTCAGAGGGACCAGCAGTCCCCAGGAGGAGCAGGGGAATCCCCAGTGGATCTGATTTGTTCGAGAGCCCATGTGAAATTATCAGCTGGCGTTACAATTTTGGAGTGGCAGTGAGAAGCAGTGAATTTGAGGTCACTCAATTTGCAGACCCCAATGGGTGAAATGTTGAGAAACATGGGTTACATATGTATTTGACAACTCTTGTGTATTATCACAAATCCTATTTCACCTCTCATGCCCCAGAGGCTTTGGTGTCCAGTTCCCTGAAGACTTCATCAATCCTCAGTCACAAATCACCTGAGAGCCACTCACCTTGCTCCATACTATGAAGCTCCCTGATGTCACAACATGGCGGGACTGTGGAAACCCCTCAGCACTTATGCATGATCCCAAACAGCTAGAGGATTAACACCTACAGTGTAACCCTTGAGCAGCAGGAAATGGAAATTACTGTCTTTTTGTCCCCCCAGGGGAATAGTTCTAAAATGCATTTTATAAAGCTTCTGAAATAGTTCCACAGGTCAAGCACCTACTTGCTCCAGTGGTGACCAACTCAGTGGTGCATCCTTGGGTTGACTCTCCCTCGTTTCCAGTTCACTTTCCCTGCCCTTCACTTCTGCACCTCAGCATCACATTCCTGAATAAACCACTCACACATCTTTCTTATTTCAGACTCTGTTTGGGGGAATCCACAATACAAATTTGTCATTTTGAGTTAAACATTGTTCTCACCTTGAAGACATATTTCCATACCTAGAGATTTCTGACGTTCTCTCCCTTTTCCTACCATCTCCTTTGTGCTTTCTCTGACCTCCATATTCCAGAACCCCATGACATTTAGAGCCAGTACTGCTAGGGAAATAGTTCAGTTGTGTTTTAAATGGTTCAGCAACTTGTAACATCAACTGAGAACCAGGGGAATACACTCGGAGGCCAAGAAAAAAAATGTTAGTTAATATGTACCATAGAGTATGATTCCTTGGGTAAGGGAAAGTTTATGCAAGTGACAGAGGAAAATTGAAAGTTGTAGCCCTTTTTTCAGAATTTATATTTGGAATTAAAGTTTCTCTTCTCTTGAAAGACCTTCTTTTTGTGATGAATCTGAAGCCCGGAACAGTTGGCCAATTTGCCCTAGTTGAGAGTGGCAAATAAATAAAGAGCTGAAGAATGTGTCTCTTTAACTAGTGCTCCTTGGTTGAGAAGATACAAAAAAAATTGAAGGGTACGGATGAATCCACTGGCTTTTTCACGTCTCTGTTGATCATAATGAGATTAATATATATAGGACATTCACACAAAGGGGATATTGACTCAATGGCTTACAGATTATTAGAGTTAGAAATGTTACCTACTACTAAAGGAAGAACGTTTCAGGTGTGGATCTCTGATTTAAAAAATACACCACACTTGCCTCAGTGAAGCAAGTCAACTTAGGTGCTGACACAACGCCACTGCAGATGCAGATGTACTGAGTTCATGAAATCAGATCCCACTCTCTCCACCTACCCCTCCTGTATTCATCCTACTTTCCATCTGTTCTGCCCTTCCCATTTGGTAACCTATTCACGAAACACCTGGCTCTGGGTCCTTCAGCATCATTCCATGTTTTACTGCTAGCATCACTTTTCTTGGCACAGAACCTCTTAGGGGTGCTATCCTAGGAGTAGGTGCCACTCAGGCTGGCTTAGTCCCAGGCTTCACTCACTTCTTGGCCCATGCCCTGGAGGACCAGAAAGAACAAACTCTCTGCACAACATCTCTGCATGTGACCACAGAGCCCCCATCTGAGCCTTGCTGGTAGAGAAGAACATGCTGCCTCACAAGATAACTGTGTGACTCTCTTCAAAAACTTGGAAGTTATTTCTTTTATTGCATTAGAATTTGCCTCCCTGTAGCTTTTGTGCCTCTGTCCTGGTTCAGCCTTAGATAGCAGTGCAGCCTGGTCCATGTGAAAGCTCTTGCAATAGGCATTTCTGCTAGTCAGGAGTTCTCGGACCCATCTCTACTCTTCACTTTTCTCAAGACTAATATCAGACTCCTGGGTTCAAGGAGTCTTCAAGGTTTCCTCATACCATAAAAGTTCTAAGCCCTCCATTGTCCTAGTCACTGTCCTCTCTGTTCTATCCCTGTCTGCCCTTCCAAGATGCTGCACCCAGAGATTTTGTCCTTCCTGGGGCAAGTCACCATGAGATGTTTACTTTTGGATCATACTGAATTTGTGAGTTAAATAAACTCATAGGTCTCTGTCTCATGAACTAAATCCAAATTCCATCTCTTGCCATAAATCGTTTTTTGAATAGTTGAACAGTAAGTAAATAATACACAAATGAATACTAATCAATATTTGAACATCCTCAATATTTTCAGCCCTAGTTTGAGCCAGAGATAGCTTATCTTGTGTACTTCACTAAGGACACTTTATATTATCAAGCAATTAATATTATGATGATGTTATGATGTCATATCTCAACAAGCCCCACAGTATCACTTCCAGTCTCTTCACCACAAAGAACCCTGAAGCCTTCATATTTTTCTGAAAATCATATTTCTAGCCACAGGATGGGATGTAAGAAAAGTTCAGATTAGGATTATTCTAGGCTCCTGACTATAACTATAACTATAACTAAAATCCTGATTTTTATGGAAAGGAATAGGGATCATTCCTTCAAATTAGATATTTGTGATAAAAAGAAAAAAGTTGGTAATCTATGCAAATTTTTAACAAACAGAACTGCATTTTCTTTGGAAAATAATAGTTGAACCCTTTTCTTATATATGAATTGGGGTGCAATAGAGTTTAATAAAAATGATGGCGAACACTCTTATAAGGCTAATTTATCACATTTCCTTCAAGGAATTGTTCTTTCTAACGAAATTGTGAAATGGAACTCAACAATAGCATGATGGGGCCTCTACCAGGAGGCGGTACAGAACAAGGCAGGAGGTCAGTGGTTAAAGGACTCCATGCTTATGCTCAAGAAATGTGGATCTTATTAGAGGTGACATATGAACGATGCAAGATGCCTCGATGGCCTTCATGGGGTCATGAAAAGCTGTGAGAACACTGTGGAGGAAGAATGCAAATCCACAATATTAGGATGAATGTGAGAGGAGAAGGGAAGGAGGCCATGAGGGAAAAAATGACATCTAATTGGATCTGAAAGGGAAGGTAGAATTAAAGTAAAGAACACTGTGAACATATGGGAATACCATGTACTTTCTCATGGAGAGAGGCCTTCCGAGAGTTCTGCACTGATACCTCTTCTTTGACCATCCCTTGTTAGCCAGCAGGTCATTTGCCCTCATCAGTTGCCTCAGTGCTGAGTGGTAGACTCAGCAGTCCCCAACCTCTTTGGCACTAGGGACTGGTTTCATGGAAGGTAATTTTTCCATGGATCAGAGAGGGGATGGTTTCAGGTTGATTCAAGTGCATTACATTTATTGCACACTTTATTTCTAATACTATTACATTGTAATATACAATGATATAATTATACAACTCGCCATAATGTAGACTCAGTGGGTGCCCTGAGCTTGTTTTCCTGCAACTAGATGGTCTCATCTGGGGGTGATGGAAGACAGTGACAGACCATCAGGCATTAGATTCTCATAAGGCATACACAACCTAGATTCTTCACATGGGCACTTTACAATGAGGTTCACGCTCCTATGAGAATCTAATGCCTCTGCTGAAATGACAGGAGATGGGGCTTAGGTAGTAACGAGAGTGATGGGGAGCAGCTGTCAATACAGATGAGGCTTTGCTTGCTTGCTTGCTGCTCACTACCTGCTGTGCTGCCTGGTGCCTAACTGGTACTGGTCAGTGGCCTGGGGTTGGGAACTCCTGGTAGACTAACAACAGAACAAAGCCAAGTCTCAAGGAGAGAGAGTTGTGTAGACGCCTGCCTGCCCAGTCTCTGTTGTGGGGGCCAAATCACCCAAGACCTGCATTTAATTCCTTATGGGCTTAGGCTGTGAATTCATGTAAAATCTCAAGAAACCAAGATGACAGGCCAGGGACCAAAGAGCAAAAGACCATAGCTATGGTAGGGGAGGAGACAAAGTCAATCCCACGTGGACAGATGGTGATGATGCTTATCAGTTCTGTTCTGTCATCCCGTAAAGGTAAAAACTTGTGTTCTTTTTCCTAGCACAGTCCAGATGGTATTGGCTGTGATTAAAGAAAATTCAGACATGTGTGGGTGTGGCTGCAATAGACATTCATGAGGGCTTTCGTTTTTATTTGAAAGGGGCAGAGTAAGTATTTGTGAACACTGGATGATGATAAAGAAAAAGAAATGGTGTCTAGTATCCTACCTGGCCTCATGGACCATGGCTAGAGGGGTTAGAGGCAAAGTCAAAGGAAGCTGCCACCATAAAGGGCTCTGTGAATGCTGTTTAGGTTGAAATGTGTGACATAGCCCTGGGAAGTGTTTCACTGCATTAGCTCAGGCCATAGCACGACCCTTAACAAACTCCTTAAGGTGATGGTCCCCTTGGCATAAGTATTGGGGTTAAAATCGAGGTTAACTTTAGGAATAGTATGGTTAAGATTCCCCTGCGTGACTTTGGAAGTTGAAGACTCTGATCAGGAGAACTACAGCAGGAAAGAGAAAATATGACCGAGGCTAAGTGGTGACTTGATATTGACTGATAGGTGAACACAGGAATGAATTTCAGCAAGAAACCCAATGAACGTCTGGGGAGTAGAGACCGTGTATGAGCAGGACGGAAAAAAACCCAGAAGATTCAGGTAGTGCCCTGTCGTGTGTCTCTTTTACAGTCGTGAAATGAAGGACTTTCAGTGTTTTCATTGAGCACCAATCAATTCCCTCTTTGCAAACGACCATATTGGAATAGCATCAAGGTTTAGGGATATTAAAGCAATACAATGACACTGGAATGACCACTGAG